>NW_027190546.1:0-34175 GCF_040958095.1 Procambarus clarkii
GACCCCTACCAGCCAACAACGTGAGCACTACCAGCCAACAACGTGACCACTACAAGCCAACGTGACCACTACCAGCCAACAACGTGACCCCTACCATCCAACAACGTGACCACTACCAGCCAACAACGTGACCACTACCAGCCAACAACGTGACCACTAACTGCCAATAACGTGACCCTTCCCAGCGAACAACGTGACCACTACCAGCCAACAACGTGACCACTACCTGCCAACAACGTGACCCCTACAAGCCAACAACGAGACCACTACCAGCCAACAACGTGACCCCTACCATCCAACAACGTGACCACTACCAGCCAACAACGTGACCACTACCAGCCAACAACGTGACCACTACCAGCCAACAACGTGACCACTAACTGCCAACAACGTGACCCTTCCAAGCGAACAACGTGACCACTACCAGCCAACAACGTGACCACTACCAGCCAACAACATGACCCCTACCAGCCAACGTGACCACTACCAGCCAACAATTTGACCACTACCAGCCAACAACGTGACCACTACCAGCCAACAACGTGACCCCTACCAGCCAACGTGACGACTACCAACGAACAACGTGACCCCTACCTGCCAACAACGTGACCACTACCAGCCAACGTGACCACTACCAGCCAACGTGACCCCTACCAGCCAACAACGTGACCACTAACTGCCAACAACATGTCCCCTACCAGCCAACAACGTGACCCCTACCAGCCAACAACGTGACCACTACCAGCCAACAACGTGACCACTAACTGCCAATAACGTGACCACTACCAGCCAACGTGACCACTACCAGCCAACGTGACCCCTACCAGCCAACAACGTGAGCACTACCAGCCAACAACGTGACCACTACAAGCCAACGTGACCACTACCAGCCAACAACGTGACCCCTACCATCCAACAACGTGACCACTACCAGCCAACAACGTGACCACTACCAGCCAACAACGTGACCACTAACTGCCAATAACGTGACCCTTCCCAGCGAACAACGTGACCACTACCAGCCAACAACGTGACCACTACCTGCCAACAACGTGACCCCTACAAGCCAACAACGAGACCACTACCAGCCAACAACGTGACCCCTACCATCCAACAACGTGACCACTACCAGCCAACAACGTGACCACTACCAGCCAACAACGTGACCACTACCAGCCAACAACGTGACCACTAACTGCCAACAACGTGACCCTTCCAAGCGAACAACGTGACCACTACCAGCCAACAACGTGACCACTACCAGCCAACAACATGACCCCTACCAGCCAACGTGACCACTACCAGCCAACAATTTGACCACTACCAGCCAACAACGTGACCACTACCAGCCAACAACGTGACCCCTACCAGCCAACGTGACGACTACTAACGAACAACGTGACCCCTACCTGCCAACAACGTGACCACTACCAGCCAACGTGACCACTACCAGCCAACGTGACCGCTACCAGCCAACAACGTGACCACTAACTGCCAACAACATGTCCCCTACCAGCCAACAACGTGACCCCTACCAGCCAACAACGTGACCACTACCTGCCAACAACGTGACCACTACCAGCCAACAACGTGACCCCTACCAGCCAACAACGTGACCACTAACTGCCAACAACGTGAGCCTTCCAAGCGAACAACGTGACCACTACCAGCCAACAACGTGACCACTACCAGCCAACAACATGACCCCTACCAGCCAACGTGACCACTACCAGCCAACAATTTGACCACTACCAGCCAACAACGTGACCACTACCAGCCAACAACGTGACCCCTACCAGCCAACGTGACGACTGCCAACAAACAACGTGACCCCTACCTGCCAACAACGTGACCACTACCAGCCAACGTGACCACTACCAGCCAACGTGACCCCTACCAGCCAACAACGTGACCACTAACTGCCAACAACATGTCCACTACCAGCCAACAACGTGACCCCTACCAGCCAACAACGTGACCACTACCTGCCAACAACGTGACCACTACCAGCCAACAACGTGACCCCTACCAGCCAACGTGACCACTACCAGCCAACGTGACCCCTACCAGCCAACAACGTGACCACTACCAGCCAAGAACGTGACCACTACCAGCCAACGTGACCACTACCAGCCAACAACGTGACCCCTACCAGCCAACAACGTGACCACTACCAGCCAACAACGTGACCACTACCAGCCAACAACGTGACCACTACCAGCCAACAACGTGACCCCTACCAGCCAACAACGTGACCCCTACCAGCCAACAACGTAACCACTACCTGCCAACAACGTGACCCTTACCAGCGAACAACGTGACCACTACCAGCCAACAACGTGACCACTACCTGCCAACAACGTGACCCCTACCAGCCAACAACGTGACCACTACCAGCGAACAACGTGCCCACTAGCAGCCAACAACGTGACCACTACCAGCCAACAACGTGACCACTACCAGCCAACAACGTGACCATTACCAGCCAACAACATGACCCCTACCAGCCAACGTGACCCCTACCAGCCAACAACGTGACCCCTACCAGCTAACAACGTGATCCCTAACAGCCAACAACGTGACCACTACCAGCCAACGTGACCCCTACCAGCCAACGTGACCCCTACCACCCAACAACGTGACCACTACCAGCCAACAACGTGACCACTACCAGCCAACGTGACCACTACCAGCCAACGTGAACACAACCAGCCAACGTCACCACTACTAGCCAACGTGATCCCTACTAGCCAACGTGACCCCTACCAGCCAACAACGTGACCTCTACCAGCCAACAACGTGACCACTACCAGCCAACGTGACCCCTACCAGCCAACAACTTGACCACTACCAGCCAACAACGTGACCTCTACCAGCCAACAATGTGACCCCTACTTGCCAACAACATGACCCCTACCGGCCGACAACGTGACCCTGACCAGCCAACGTGACCACTACCAGCCAACAACGTGACCTCTACCAGCCAACAACGTGACCCCTACCAGCCAACGTGACCCCTACCAGCCAACACCGTGACCACTACCAGCCAACAACGTGACCCCTACCAGACATCAACGTGACCCCTACCAGCCAACAACATGACCCCTACCAGCCAACTTGACCAAAACCAGCCAACACCGTGACCCCTACCAGCCAACAACGTGACCCCTACCAGCCAACAACGTGACCCCTACCAGCCAACAACATGACCCCTACCAGCCAACGTGACCACTACCAGCCAACAACATGACCCCTACCAGCCAACGTGACCACTACCAGCCAACAATTTGACCACTACCAGCCAACAACGTGACCACTACCAGCCAACAACGTGACCCCTACCAACCAACGTGACGACTACCAACGAACAACGTGACCACTACCAGCCAACAACGTGACCCTTACCAGCCCACAACGTGACCCCTACCAGCCAACGTGACCAACCCCAGCCAACAACGTGACCCCTACCAGCCAACAACGTAACCACTACCTGCCAACAACGTGACCCTTACCAGCGAACAACGTGACCACTACCAGCCAACAACGTGACCACTACCTGCCAACAACGTGACCCCTACCAGCCAACAACGTGACCACTACCAGCGAACAACGTGCCCACTAGCAGCCAACAACGTGACCACTACCAGCCAACAACGTGACCACTACCAGCCAACAACGTGACCATTACCAGCCAACAACATGACCCCTACCAGCCAACGTGACCCCTACCAGCCAACAACGTGACCACTACCAGCCAAGAACGTGACCCCTGCCAGTCAACAACGTGACCACTAACAGCCAACAACGTGACCCCTAACAGCCAACAACGTGACCACTACCAGCCAACAATGTGACCACTACCTGCCAACAACGTGACCATTACCAGCGAACAACGTGACCCCTACCAGCCAACGTGACCACTACCAGCCAAAGTGACCACTACCAGCCAACGTGACACCTACCAGCCAACAACGTGAGCACTACCAGCCTACAACGTGACCACTACCAGCCAACGTGACTACTACCAGCCAACAACGTGACCCCTACCAGCCAACAACGTGACTACTACCAGCCAACAACATGACCCCTACCAGCCAACGTGACCACTACCAGCCAACAACATGACCCCTACCAGCCAACGTGACCACTACCAGCCAACAATTTGACCACTACCAGCCAACAACGTGACCACTACCAGCCAACAACGTGACCCCTACCAGCCAACGTGACGACTACCAACGAACAACGTGACCACTACCAGCTAACAACGTGACCCTTACCAGCCAACAACGTGACCCCTACCAGCCAACGTGACCAACCCCAGCCAACAACGTGACCCCTACCAGCCAACGTGACCACTACCAGCCAACAACGTGACCCCTACCAGCCAACAACGTGACCACTACCAGCCAAGAACGTGACCCCTACCAGTCAACAACGTGACCACTAACAGCCAACAACGTGACCCCTAACAGCCAACAACGTGACCACTACCAGCCAACAATGTGACCACTACCTGCCAACAACGTGACCATTACCAGCGAACAACGTGACCCCTACCAGCCAACGTGACCACTACCAGCCAAAGTGACCACTACCAGCCAACGTGACACCTACCACCCAACAACGTGAGCACTACCAGACAACAACGTGACCACTACCAGCCAACGTGACTACTACCAGCCAACAACGTGACCCCTACCAGCCAACAACGTGACTACTACCAGCCAACAACATAACCCCTACCAGCCAACGTGACCACTACCAGCCAACAATTTGACCACTACCAGCCAACAACGTGACCACTACCAGCCAACAACGTGACCCCTACCAGCCAACGTGACGACTACCAACGAACAACGTGACCCCTACCTGCCAACAACGTGACCACTACCAGCCAACGTGACCACTACCAGCCAACGTGACCCCTACCAGCCAACAACGTGACCACTAACTGCCAACAACATGTCCCCTACCAGCCAACAACGTGACCCCTACCAGCCAACAACGTGACCACTACCTGCCAACAACGTGACCACTACCAGCCAACAACGTGACCCCTACCAGCCAACGTGACCACTACCAGCCAACGTGACCCCTACCAGCCAACAACGTGACCACTACCAGCCAAGAACGTGACCACTACCAGCCAACGTGACCACTACCAGCCAACAACGTGACCCCTACCAGCCAACAACGTGACCACTACCAGCCAACAACGTGACCACTACCAGCCAACAACGTGACCACTACCAGCCAACAACGTGACCCCTACCAGCCAACAACGTGACCCCTACCAGCCAACAACGTAACCACTACCTGCCAACAACGTGACCCTTACCAGCGAACAACGTGACCACTACCAGCCAACAACGTGACCACTACCTGCCAACAACGTGACCCCTACCAGCCAACAACGTGACCACTTCCAGCGAACAACGTGCCCACTAGCAGCCAACAACGTGACCACTACCAGCCAACAACGTGAACACTACCAGCCAACAACGTGACCATTACCAGCCAACAACATGACCCCTACCAGCCAACGTGACCCCTACCAGCCAACAACATGACCCTTACCAGCTAACAACGTGACCACTACCTGCCAACAACGTGACCCCTACCAGCCAACGTGACCACTACCAGCCAACAACGTGACCCCTACCAGCCAACAACGTGACCCCTACCAGCCAACGTGACCACTACCAGCCAACAACGTGACCCCTACCAGCCAACCACGTGACCCTTACCAGCCAACAACGTGGCCACTACCTGCCAACAACGTGACCCCTACCAGCCAACGAGATCACTACCAGCCAACAACGTGACCACTACCAGCCAACGTGACTCCTACCATCCAACAACGTGACCACTACCTGCCAACAACGTGACCCCTACCAGCCAACCACGTGACCCTTACTAGCCAACAACGTGAGCACTACCAGCCAACAACGTGAAAACTTCCAGCCAACAACTTGACCCCTACCAGCGAACGTGACCCCTACCAGCCAACAACGTGACCACTACCAGCCAACAACCTGACCCCTACCAGTCAACAACGTGACCACTAACAGCCAACAACGTGACCCCTAACAGCCAACAACGTGACCACTACGAGCCAACAGCGTGACCACTACCAGCCAACAACGTGACCACTACCAGCCAACGTGACCACTACCAGCCAACAACGTGACCCCTACCATCCAACAACGTGACCACTACCAGCCAACAACGTGACCACTACCAGCCAACAACGTGACCACTAACTGCCAATAACGTGACCACTACCAGCCAACGTGACCACTACCAGCCAACGTGACACCTACCAGCCAACAACGTGAGCACTACCAGCCAACAACGTGACCACTACAAGCCAACGTGACCACTACCAGCCAACAACGTGACCCCTACCATCCAACAACGTGACCACTACCAGCCAACAACGTGTCCACTACCAGCCAACAACGTGACCACTAACTGCCAATAACGTGACCCTTCCCAGCGAACAACGTGACCACTACCAGCCAACAACGTGACCACTACCTGCCAACAACGTGACCCCTACAAGCCAACAACGAGACCACTACCAGCCAACAACGTGACCCTTACCATCCAACAACGTGACCACTACCAGCCAACAACGTGAAAACTTCCAGCCAACAACTTGACCCCTACCAGCGAACGTGACCCCTACCAGCCAACAACGTGACCACTACCAGCCAACAACCTGACCCCTACCAGTCAACAACGTGACCACTAACAGCCAACAACGTGACCCCTAACAGCCAACAACGTGACCACTACGAGCCAACAGCGTGACCACTACCAGCCAACAACGTGACCACTACCAGCCAACGTGACCACTACCAGCCAACAACGTGACCCCTACCATCCAACAACGTGACCACTACCAGCCAACAACGTGACCACTACCAGCCAACAACGTGACCACTAACTGCCAATAACGTGACCACTACCAGCCAACGTGACCACTACCAGCCAACGTGACACCTACCAACCAACAACGTGAGCACTACCAGCCAACAACGTGACCACTACAAGCCAACGTGACCACTACCAGCCAACAACGTGACCCCTACCATCCAACAACGTGACCACTACCAGCCAACAACGTGACCACTACCAGCCAACAACGTGACCACTAACTGCCAATAACGTGACCCTTCCCAGCGAACAACGTGACCACTACCAGCCAACAACGTGACCACTACCTGCCAACAACGTGACCCCTACAAGCCAACAACGAGACCACTACCAGCCAACAACGTGACCCCTACCATCCAACAACGTGACCACTACCAGCCAACAACGTGACCACTACCAGCCAACAACGTGACCACTACCAGCCAACAACGTGACCACTAACTGCCAACAACGTGACCCTTCCAAGCGAACAACGTGACCACTACCAGCCAACAACGTGACCACTACCAGCCAACAACATGACCCCTACCAGCCAACGTGACCACTACCAGCCAACAATTTGACCACTACCAGCCAACAACGTGACCACTACCAGCCAACAACGTGACCCCTACCAGCCAACGTGACGACTGCCAACGAACAACGTGACCCCTACCTGCCAACAACGTGACCACTTCCAGCCAACGTGACCACTACCAGCCAACGTGACCCCTACCAGCCAACAACGTGACCACTAACTGCCAACAACATGTCCACTACCAGCCAACAACGTGACCCCTACCAGCCAACAACGTGACCACTACCTGCCAACAACGTGACCACTACCAGCCAACAACGTGACCCCTACCAGCCAACGTGACCACTACCAGCCAACGTGACCCCTACCAGCCAACAACGTGACCACTACCAGCCAGGAACGTGACCACTACCAGCCAACGTGACCACTACCAGCCAACAACGTGACCCCTACCAGCCAACAACGTGACCACTACCAGCCAACAACGTGACCACTACCAGCCAACAACGTGACCACTACCAGCCAACAACGTGACCCCTACCAGCCAACAACGTGACCCCTACCAGCCAACAACGTAACCACTACCTGCCAACAACGTGACCCTTACCAGCGAACAACGTGACCACTACCAGCCAACAACGTGACCACTACCTGCCAACAACGTGACCCCTACCAGCCAACAACGTGACCACTACCAGCGAACAACGTGCCCACTAGCAGCCAACAACGTGACCACTACCAGCCAACAACGTGACCACTACCAGCCAACAACGTGACCATTACCAGCCAACAACATGACCCCTACCAGCCAACGTGACCCCTACCAGCCAACAACGTGACCCCTACCAGCTAACAACGTGATCCCTAACAGCCAACAACGTGACCACTACCAGCCAACGTGACCCCTACCAGCCAACGTGACCCCTACCACCCAACAACGTGACCACTACCAGCCAACAACGTGACCACTACCAGCCAACGTGACCACTACCAGCCAACGTGAACACAACCAGCCAACGTCACCACTACTAGCCAACGTGATCCCTACTAGCCAACGTGACCCCTACCAGCCAACAACGTGACCTCTACCAGCCAACAACGTGACCACTACCAGCCAACGTGACCCCTACCAGCCAACAACTTGACCACTACCAGCCAACAACGTGACCTCTACCAGCCAACAATGTGACCCCTACTTGCCAACAACATGACCCCTACCGGCCGACAACGTGACCCTGACCAGCCAACGTGACCACTACCAGCCAACAACGTGACCTCTACCAGCCAACAACGTGACCCCTACCAGCCAACGTGACCCCTACCAGCCAACACCGTGACCACTACCAGCCAACAACGTGACCCCTACCAGACATCAACGTGACCCCTACCAGCCAACAACATGACCCCTACCAGCCAACTTGACCAAAACCAGCCAACACCGTGACCCCTACCAGCCAACAACGTGACCCCTACCAGCCAACAACGTGACCCCTACCAGCCAACAACATGACCCCTACCAGCCAACGTGACCACTACCAGCCAACAACATGACCCCTACCAGCCAACGTGACCACTACCAGCCAACAATTTGACCACTACCAGCCAACAACGTGACCACTACCAGCCAACAACGTGACCCCTACCAGCCAACGTGACGACTACCAACGAACAACGTGACCACTACCAGCCAACAACGTGACCCTTACCAGCCCACAACGTGACCCCTACCAGCCAACGTGACCAACCCCAGCCAACAACGTGACCCCTACCAGCCAACGTGACCACTACCAGCCAACAACGTGGCCCCTACCAGCCAACAACGTGACCACTACCAGCCAAGAACGTGACCCCTGCCAGTCAACAACGTGACCACTAACAGCCAACAACGTGACCCCTAACAGTCAACAACGTGACCACTACCAGCCAACAATGTGACCACTACCTGCCAACAACGTGACCATTACCAGCGAACAACGTGACCCCTACCAGCCAACGTGACCACTACCAGCCAAAGTGACCACTACCAGCCAACGTGACACCTACCAGCCAACAACGTGAGCACTACCAGCCTACAACGTGACCACTACCAGCCAACGTGACTACTACCAGCCAACAACGTGACCCCTACCAGCCAACAACGTGACTACTACCAGCCAACAACATGACCCCTACCAGCCAACGTGACCACTACCAGCCAACAACATGACCCCTACCAGCCAACGTGACCACTACCAGCCAACAATTTGACCACTACCAGCCAACAACGTGACCACTACCAGCCAACAACGTGACCCCTACCAGCCAACGTGACGACTACCAACGAACAACGTGACCACTACCAGCTAACAACGTGACCCTTACCAGCCAACAACGTGACCCCTACCAGCCAACGTGACCAACCCCAGCCAACAACGTGACCCCTACCAGCCAACGTGACCACTACCAGCCAACAACGTGACCCCTACCAGCCAACAACGTGACCACTACCAGCCAAGAACGTGACCCCTACCAGTCAACAACGTGACCACTAACAGCCAACAACGTGACCCCTAACAGCCAACAACGTGACCACTACCAGCCAACAATGTGACCACTACCTGCCAACAACGTGACCATTACCAGCGAACAACGTGACCCCTACCAGCCAACGTGACCACTACCAGCCAAAGTGACCACTACCAGCCAACGTGACACCTACCACCCAACAACGTGAGCACTACCAGACAACAACGTGACCACTACCAGCCAACGTGACTACTACCAGCCAACAACGTGACCCCTACCAGCCAACAACGTGACTACTACCAGCCAACAACATAACCCCTACCAGCCAACGTGACCACTACCAGCCAACAATTTGACCACTACCAGCCAACAACGTGACCACTACCAGCCAACAACGTGACCCCTACCAGCCAACGTGACGACTACCAACGAACAACGTGACCCCTACCTGCCAACAACGTGACCACTACCAGCCAACGTGACCACTACCAGCCAACGTGACCCCTACCAGCCAACAACGTGACCACTAACTGCCAACAACATGTCCCCTACCAGCCAACAACGTGACCCCTACCAGCCAACAACGTGACCACTACCTGCCAACAACGTGACCACTACCAGCCAACAACGTGACCCCTACCAGCCAACGTGACCACTACCAGCCAACGTGACCCCTACCAGCCAACAACGTGACCACTACCAGCCAAGAACGTGACCACTACCAGCCAACGTGACCACTACCAGCCAACAACGTGACCCCTACCAGCCAACAACGTGACCACTACCAGCCAACAACGTGACCACTACCAGCCAACAACGTGACCACTACCAGCCAACAACGTGACCCCTACCAGCCAACAACGTGACCCCTACCAGTTAACAACGTAACCACTACCTGCCAACAACGTGACCCTTACCAGCGAACAACGTGACCACTACCAGCCAACAACGTGACCACTACCTGCCAACAACGTGACCCCTACCAGCCAACAACGTGACCACTTCCAGCGAACAACGTGCCCACTAGCAGCCAACAACGTGACCACTACCAGCCAACAACGTGAACACTACCAGCCAACAACGTGACCATTACCAGCCAACAACATGACCCCTACCAGCCAACGTGACCCCTACCAGCCAACAACATGACCCTTACCAGCTAACAACGTGACCACTACCTGCCAACAACGTGACCCCTACCAGCCAACGTGACCACTACCAGCCAACAACGTGACCCCTACCAGCCAACAACGTGACCCCTACCAGCCAACGTGACCACTACCAGCCAACAACGTGACCCCTACCAGCCAACCACGTGACCCTTACCAGCCAACAACGTGGCCACTACCTGCCAACAACGTGACCCCTACCAGCCAACGAGATCACTACCAGCCAACAACGTGACCACTACCAGCCAACGTGACTCCTACCATCCAACAACGTGACCACTACCTGCCAACAACGTGACCCCTACCAGCCAACCACGTGACCCTTACTAGCCAACAACGTGAGCACTACCAGCCAACAACGTGAAAACTTCCAGCCAACAACTTGACCCCTACCAGCGAACGTGACCCCTACCAGCCAACAACGTGACCACTACCAGCCAACAACCTGACCCCTACCAGTCAACAACGTGACCACTAACAGCCAACAACGTGACCCCTAACAGCCAACAACGTGACCACTACGAGCCAACAGCGTGACCAATACCAGCCAACAACGTGACCACTACCAGCCAACGTGACCACTACCAGCCAACAACGTGACCCCTACCATCCAACAACGTGACCACTACCAGCCAACAACGTGACCACTACCAGCCAACAACGTGACCACTAACTGCCAATAACGTGACCACTACCAGCCAACGTGACCACTACCAGCCAACGTGACACCTACCAGCCAACAACGTGAGCACTACCAGCCAACAACGTTACCACTACAAGCCAACGTGACCACTACCAGCCAACAACGTGACCCCTACCATCCAAAAACGTGACCACTACCAGCCAACAACGTGACCACTACCAGCCAACAACGTGACCACTAACTGCCAATAACGTGACCCTTCCCAGCGAACAACGTGACCACTACCAGCCAACAACGTGACCACTACCTGCCAACAACGTGACCCCTACAAGCCAACAACGAGACCACTACCAGCCAACAACGTGACCCCTACCATCCAACAACGTGACCACTACCAGCCAACAACGTGACCACTACCAGCCAACAACGTGACCACTACCAGCCAACAACGTGACCACTAACTGCCAACAACGTGACCCTTCCAAGCGAACAACGTGACCACTACCAGCCAACAACGTGACCACTACCAGCCAACAACATGACCCCTACCAGCCAACGTGACCACTACCAGCCAACAATTTGACCACTACCAGCCAACAACGTGACCACTACCAGCCAACAACGTGACCCCTACCAGCCAACGTGACGACTACCAACGAACAACGTGACCCCTACCTGCCAACAACGTGACCACTACCAGCCAACGTGACCACTACCAGCCAATGTGACCCCTACCAGCCAACAACGTGACCACTAACTGCCAACAACATGTCCCCTACCAGCCAACAACGTGACCCCTACCAGCCAACAACGTGACCACTACCTGCCAACAACGTGACCACTACCAGCCAACAACGTGACCCCTACCAGCCAACAACGTGACCACTAACTGCCAACAACGTGACCCTTCCAAGCGAACAACGTGACCACTACCAGCCAACAACGTGACCACTACCAGCCAACAACATGACCCCTACCAGCCAACGTGACCACTACCAGCCAACAATTTGACCACTACCAGCCAACAACGTGACCACTACCAGCCAACAACGTGACCCCTACCAGCCAACGTGACGACTACCAACGAACAACGTGACATCTACCTGCCAACAACGTGACCACTACCAGCCAACGTGACCACTACCAGCCAACGTGACCCCTACCAGCCAACAACGTGACCACTAACTGCCAACAACATGTCCACTACCAGCCAACAACGTGACCCCTACCAGCCAACAACGTGACCACTACCTGCCAACAACGTGACCACTACCAGCCAACAACGTGACCCCTACCAGCCAACGTGACCACTACCAGCCAACGTGACCCCTACCAGCCAACAACGTGACCACTACCAGCCAAGAACGTGACCACTACCAGCCAACGTGACCACTACCAGCCAACAACGTGACCCCTACCAGCCAACAACGTGACCACTACCAGCCAACAACGTGACCACTACCAGCCAACAACGTGACCACTACCAGCCAACAACGTGACCCCTACCAGCCAACAACGTGACCCCTACCAGCCAACAACGTAACCACTACCTGCCAACAACGTGACCCTTACCAGCGAACAACGTGACCACTACCAGCCAACAACGTGACCACTACCTGCCAACAACGTGACCCCTACCAGCCAACAACGTGACCACTACCAACGAACAACGTGCCCACTAGCAGCCAACAACGTGACCACTACCAGCCAACAACGTGACCACTACCAGCCAACAACGTGACCATTACCAGCCAACAACATGACGCCTACCAGCCAACGTGACCCCTACCAGCCAACAACGTGACCCCTACCAGCTAACAACGTGATCCCTAACAGCCAACAACGTGACCACTACCAGCCAACGTGACCCCTACCAGCCAACGTGACCCCTACCACCCAACAACGTGACCACTACCAGCCAACAACGTGACCACTACCAGCCAACAACGTGACCACTACCAGCCAACAACGTGACCACTACCAGCCAACAACATGACCCCCTACCAGCCAACAACATGACCCTTACCAGCCAACAACGTGACCACTACCTGCCAACAACGTGACCCCTACCAGCCAACGTGACCACTACCAGCCAACAACGTGACCCCTACCAGCCAACAACGTAACCCCTAGCGGTCAACGTGACCACTACCTGCCAACAACGTGACCCCTACCAGATAACGAGACCACTACCAGCCAACAACGTGACCACTACCAGCCAACGTGACTCCTACCATCCAACAACGTGACCACTACCTGTCAACAACGTGACCCCTACCAGCCAACCACGTGACCCTTACCAGCCAACAACGTGACCACTACCAGCCAACAACGTGAAAACTTCCAGCCAACAACTTGACCCCTACCAGCCAACGTGACCACTACCAGCCAACGTGACCACAACCAGCCAACGTCACCACTACCAGCCAACAACTTGACCACTACCAGCCAACAACGTGACCTCTACCAGCCAACAATGTGACCCCTACTTCCAACAACATGACCCCTACCGGCCAACAACGTGACCCTGACCAGCCAACGTGACCACTACCAGCCAACAACGTGACCTCTACCAGCCAAGAACGTGACCCCTACCAGCCAACGTGACCCCTACCAGCCAACAACGTGACCTCTACCAGCCAACAACGTGACCACTACCAGCCAACGTGACCCCTACCAGCCAACAACTTGACCACTACCAGCCAACAACGTGACCTCTACCAGCCAAGAACGTGACCCCTACCAGCCAACGTGACCCCTACCAGCCAACAACGTGACCACTACCAGCCAACGTGACCCCTACCAGCCAACAACTTGACCACTACCAGCCAACAACGTGACCTCTACCAGCCAACAATGTGACCCCTACTTCCAACAACATGACCCCTACCGGCCAACAACGTGACCCTGACCAGCCAACGTGACCACTACCAGCCAACAACGTGACCTCTACCAGCCAAGAACGTGACCCCTACCAGCCAACGTGACCCCTACCAGCCAACAACGTGACCACTACCAGCCAACAACGTGACCCCTACCAGACAACAACGTGACCCCTACCAGCCAACAACATGACCCCTACCAGCCAACTTGACCACTACCAGCCAACAACGTGACCCCTACCAGCCAACAACGTGACCCCTACCAGCCAACAACATGACCCCTACCAGCCAACGTGACCACTACCAGCCAACAACATGACCCCTACCAGCCAACGTGACCACTACCAGCCAACAATTTGACAACTACCAGCGAACAACGTGACCACTACCAGCCAACAACGTGACCCCTACCAGCCAACGTGACGACTACCAAAGAACAACGTGACCACTACCAGGCAACAACGTGACCACTACCACCCAACAACGTAACCCCTACCAGCCAACAACGTGACCCTTACCAGCCAACAACGTGACCCCTTCCAGCCAACGTGACCAACCCCAGCCAACAACGTGACCCCTACCAGCCAACGTGACCACTACCAGGCAACAACGTGACCCCTACCAGCCAACAACGTGACCACTACCAGCCAACGTGACCCTACCAGCCAACAACGTGACCACTACTAGCCAACAACGTGACCCCTACCAGTCAACAACGTGACCACTAACAGCCAACAACGTGACCCCTAACAGCCAACAACGTGACCACTACCAGCCAACAACGTGACCACTACCAGCCAACAACGTGACCACTACCTGCCAACAACGTGACCATTACCAGCCAACAACGTGACCCCTACCAGCCAACGTGACCACTACCAGCCAACGTGACCACTACCAGCCAACGTGACACCTACCAGCCAACAACGTGAGCACTACCAGCCAACAACGTGACCACTACCAGCCAACGTGACCACTACCAGCCAACAACGTGACCCCTACCATCCAACAACGTGACCACTACCAGCCAACAACGTGACCACTACCAGCCAACAACGTGACCACTAACTGCCAATAACGTGACCCTTCCCAGCGAACAACGTGACCACTACCAGCCAACAACGTGACCACTACCTGCCAACAACGTGACCCCTACAAGCCAACAACGAGACCACTACCAGCCAACAACGTGACCCCTACCATCCAACAACGTGACCACTACCAGCCAACAACGTGACCACTACCAGCCAACAACGTGACCACTACCAGCCAACAACGTGACCACTAACTGCCAACAACGTGACCCTTCCAATCGAACAACGTGACCACTACCAGCCAACAACGTGACCCCTACCAGCCAACGTGACGACTACCAACGAACAACGTGACCACTACCAGCCAACAACATGACAACTACCAGCCAACAACGTGACCCCTACCAGCCAACAACGTGACCCTTACCAGCCAACAACGTGACCCCTACCAGCCAACGTGCCCAACCCCAGCCAACAACGTGACCCCTACCAGCCAACGTGACCACTACCAGCCAATAACGTGACCCCTACCAGCCAACAACCTGACCACTACCAGCCAACGTGACCACTACCAGTCAACAACGTGACCACTACCTGTCAACAACGTGACCCCTACCAGCCAACCACGTGACCCTTACCAGCCAACAACGTGACCACTACCAGCCAACAACGTGAAAACTTCCAGCCAACAACTTGACCCCTACCAGCCAACGTGACCACTACCAGCCAACGTGACCACAACCAGCCAACGTCACCACTACTAGCCAACGTGATCCCTACTAGCCAACGTGACCCCTACCAGCCAACAACGTGACCTCTACCAGCCAACAACGTGACCACTACCAGCCAACGTGACCCCTACCAGCCAACAACTTGACCACTACCAGCCAACAACGTGACCTCTACCAGCCAAGAACGTGACCCCTACCAGCCAACGTGACCCCTACCAGCCAACAACGTGACCACTACCAGCCAACGTGACCCCTACCAGCCAACAACTTGACCACTACCAGCCAACAACGTGACCTCTACCAGCCAACAATATGACCCCTACTTGCCAACAACAAGACCCCTACCGGCCAACAACGTGACCCTGACCAGCCAACGTGACCACTACCAGCCAACAACGTGACCTCTACCAGCCAAGAACGTGACCCCTACCAGCCAACGTGACCCCTACCAGCCAACAACGTGACCACTACCAGCCAACAACGTGACCCCTACCAGACAACAACGTGACCCCTACCAGCCAACAACATGACCCCTACCAGCCAACTTGACCACTACCAGCCAACAACGTGACCCCTACCAGCCAATAACGTGACCCCTACCAGCCAACAACATGACCCCTACCAGCCAACGTGACCACTACCAGCCAACAACATGACCCCTACCAGCCAACGTGACCACTACCAGCCAACAATTTGACAACTACCAGCGAACAGCGTGACCACTACCAGCCAACAACGTGACCCCTACCAGCCAACGTGACGACTACCAAAGAACAACGTGACCACTACCAGGCAACAACGTGACCACTACCACCCAACAACGTAACCCCTACCAGCCAACAACGTGACCCTTACCAGCCAACAACGTGACCCCTTCCAGCCAACGTGACCAACCCCAGCCAACAACGTGACCCCTACCAGCCAACGTGACCACTACCAGGCAACAACGTGACCCCTACCAGCCAACAACGTGACCACTACCAGCCAACGTGACCCTACCAGCCAACAACGTGACCACTACTAGCCAACAACGTGACCCCTACCAGTCAACAACGTGACCACTAACAGCCAACAACGTGACCCCTAACAGCCAACAACGTGACCACTACCAGCCAACAACGTGACCACTACCAGCCAACAACGTGACCACTACCTGCCAACAACGTGACCATTACCAGCCAACAACGTGACCCCTACCAGCCAACGTGACCACTACCAGCCAACGTGACCACTACCAGCCAACGTGACACCTACCAGCCAACAACGTGAGCACTACCAGCCAACAACGTGACCACTACCAGCCAACGTGACCACTACCAGCCAACAACGTGACCCCTACCATCCAACAACGTGACCACTACCAGCCAACAACGTGACCACTACCAGCCAACAACGTGACCACTAACTGCCAATAACGTGACCCTTCCCAGCGAACAACGTGACCACTACCAGCCAACAACGTGACCACTACCTGCCAACAACGTGACCCCTACAAGCCAACAACGAGACCACTACCAGCCAACAACGTGACCCCTACCATCCAACAACGTGACCACTACCAGCCAACAACGTGACCACTACCAGCCAACAACGTGACCACTACCAGCCAACAACGTGACCACTAACTGCCAACAACGTGACCCTTCCAATCGAACAACGTGACCACTACCAGCCAACAACGTGACCCCTACCAGCCAACGTGACGACTACAAACGAACAACGTGACCACTACCAGCCAACAACATGACAACTACCAGCCAACAACGTGACCCCTACCAGCCAACAACGTGACCCTTACCAGCCAACAACGTGACCCCTACCAGCCAACGTGACCAACCCCAGCCAACAACGTGACCCCTACCAGCCAACGTGACCACTACCAGCCAATAACGTGACCCCTACCAGCCAACAACCTGACCACTACCAGCCAACGTGACCACTACCAGTCAACAACGTGACCACTAACAGCCAACAACGTGACCCCTACCAGCCAACGTGACCACTACCAGCCAATAACGTGACCCCTACCAGCCAACAACGTGACCACTACCAGCCAACGTGACCACTACCAGCCAACAACGTGACCCCTACCATCCAACAACGTGACCACTACCAGCCAACAACGTGACCACTACCAGCTAACAACGTGACCACTACCAGCCAACAACGTGACCACTAACTGCCAACAAAGTGACCCTTCCCAGCGAACAACGTGACCACTACCAGCCAACAACGTGACCACTACCTGCCAACAACGTGACCCCTACCAGCCAACAACGTGACCACTACCAGCCAACAACGTGATCCCTACCATCCAACAACGTGACCACTACCAGCCAACAACGTGACAACTACTAGCCAACAACGTGACCACTACCAGCCAACAACGTGACCACTAACTGCCAACAACGTGACCCTTCCCATCGAACAACGTGACCACTACCAGCCAACAACGTGACCACTACCAGTCAACAACGTGACCACTAACAGCCAACAACGTGACCACTACCAGCCAACAACGTGACCCCTATCGGCCAACAACGTGACCACTACCAGCCAACAACGTGACCCCTAGCATCCAACGTGACCACTACCAACCAACAACGTGACCCCTACAAGCCAACAACGTGACCACTAACAGCCAACAACGTGACCCCTACAAGCCAACAACGTGACCACTACCAGCCAACAACGTGACCACTACCAGCCAACAACGTGACCACTACCAGCCAACAACGTGACCACTACCAGCCAACAACGTGACCACTACCAGCCAACAACGTGACCACTACCAGCTAACAACGTGACCACTAACTGCCAACAACGTGACCCCTACCATCCAACGTGACCACTACCAGACAACAACGTGACCCCTACCAGCCAACAACGTGAACACTACCAGCCAACGTGACCACTACCAGCCAACGTGACCCCTACCAGCCAACGTGACCCCTACCAGCCAACAACGTGACCACTAACTGCCAACAACGTGACCCCTACCAGCCAGCAACGTGACCCCTACCAACCAACAACGTGACCACTACCTGCCAATAACCTGACCACTACCTGCCAACAACGTGTCCCCTACCAGCCAACGTGACCACTACCAGCCAACGTGACCCCTACCCGCCAACAACGTGACCACTACCAGCCAAGAACGTGACCACTACCAGCCAACGTGACCACTACCAGCCAACAACGTGACCCCTACCAGCCAACAACGTGACCGCTACCAGCCAACAACGTGACCCCTACCAGCCAACAACATGACCCCTACCATCCAACAACGTGACCACTACCAGCCAACAACGTGACCACTACCAGCCAACAACGTGACCTCTACTAGCCAACAACATGACCCCTACCAGCCAAAAACGTGACCCCTACCAGCCAACAACGTGACCACTACCTGCCAACAACGTGACCCTTACCAGCGAACAACGTGACCACTACCAGCCAACAACGTGACCACTACCTGCCAACAACGTGACCCCTACCAGCCAACAACGTGACCACTACCAGCGAACAACGTGACCACTACCAGCCAACAACCTGACCCCTACCAGCCAAAGTGACCCCTACTAGCCAACAACGTGACCCCTACCAGCCAACAACGTGACCACTACCAGCCAACAACGTAACCCCTACCAGCCAACGTGACCCCTACCAGCCAACAACGTGACCACTACCAGCCAACAACGTGACCACTACCAGCCAATAACGTGACCACTACCAGCCAACAACGTGACCACTACCAGCCAACAACGTGACCCCTACCAGCCAACAACGTGACCCTTACCAGCCAACAACGTGACCACTACCTGCCAACAACGTGACCCCTACCAGCCACCGTGATAACTACCAGCCAACAACGTGACCCCTACCAGCCAACAACGTGATCCCTACCAGCCAACGTGACCCCTACCAGCCAACGTGACCCCTACCAGCCAACAACGTGACCCCAACCAGCCAACAACGTGACCACTACCAGCCAACAACGTGACCACTACCAGCCAACGTGACTCCTACCATCCAACAACGTGACCACTACCTGCTAACAACGTGACCACTACCAGCCAACAACGTGAAAACTTCCAGCCAACAACTTGACCCCTACCAGCCAACGTGACCACTACCAGCCAACGTGACCACAACCAGCCAACGTCACCACTACTAGCCAACGTGATCCCTACTAGCCAACATGACCCCTACCAGCCAACAACGTGACCTCTACCAGCCAACAACGTGACCACTACCAGCCAACGTGACCCCTACCAGCCAACAACTTGACCACTACCAGCCAACAACGTGACCTCTACCAGCCAACAATGTGACCCCTACTTGCCAACAACATGACCCCTTCCGGCCGACAACGTGACCCTGACCAGCCAACGTGACCACTACCAGCCAACAACGTGACCTCTACCAGCCAACAACGTGACCCCTACCAGCCAACGTGACCCCTACCAGCCAACAACGTGACCACTACCAGCCAACAACGTGACCCCTACCAGACAACAACGTGACCCCTACCAGCCAACAACATGACCCCTACCAGCCAACTTGACCAAAACCAGCCAACAACGTGACCCCTACCAGCCAACAACGTGACCCCTACCAGCCAACAACGTGACCCCTACCAGCCAACAACATGACCCCTACCAGCCAACGTGACCACTACCAGCCAACAACATGACCCCTACCAGCCAACGTGACCACTACCAGCCAACAATTTGACCACTACCAGCCAACAACGTGACCACTACCAGCCAACAACGTGACCCCTACCAGCCAACGTGACGACTACCAACGAACAACGTGACCACTACCAGCCAGCAACGTGACCCTTACCAGCCAACAACGTGACCCCTATCAGCCAACGTGACCAACCCCAGCCAACAACGTGACCCCTACGAGCCAACGTCACCACTACAAGCCAACAACGTGACTCCTACCAGCCCACAACGTGACCACTACCAACCAACAACGTGACCCCTACCAGTCAACAACGTGACCACTAACAGCCAACAACGTGACCCCTAACAGCCAACAACGTGACCACTACCAGCCAACAACGTGACCACTACCTGCCAACAACGTGACCATTACCAGCCAACAACGTGACCCCTACCAGCCAACGTGACCACTACCAGCCAACGTGACCACTACCAGCCAACGTGACACCTACCAGCCAACAACGTGAGCACTACCAGCCAACAACGTGACCACTACCAGCCAACGTGACCACTACCAGCCAACAACGTGACCCCTACCATCCAACAACGTGACCACTACCAGCCAACAACGTGACCACTACCAGCCAACAACGTGACCACTAACTGCCAATAACGTGACCCTTCCCAGCGAACAACGTGACCACTACCAGCCAACAACGTGACCACTACCTGCCAACAACGTGACCCCTACAAGCCAACAACGAGACCACTACCAGCCAACAACGTGACCCCTACCATCCAACAACGTGACCACTACCAGCCAACAACGTGACCACTACCAGCCAACAACGTGACCACTACCAGCCAACAACGTGACCACTAACTGCCAACAACGTGACCCTTCCAAGCGAACAACGTGACCACTACCAGCCAACAACGTGACCACTACCAGCCAACAACATGACCCCTACCAGCCAACGTGACCACTACCAGCCAACAATTTGACCACTACCAGCCAACAACGTGACCACTACCAGCCAACAACGTGACCCCTACCAGCCAACGTGACGACTACCAACGAACAACGTGACCCCTACCTGCCAACAACGTGACCACTACCAGCCAACGTGACCACTACCAGCCAACGTCACCCCTACCAGCCAACAACGTGACCACTAACTGCCAACAACATGTCCCCTACCAGCCAACAACGTGACCCCTACCAGCCAACAACGTGACCACTACCTGCCAACAACGTGACAACTACCAGCCAACAACGTGACCCCTACCAGCCAACGTGACCACTACCAGCCAACGTGACCCCTACCAGCCAACAACGTGACCACTACCAGCCAAGAACGTCACCACTACCAGCCAACGTGACCACTACCAGCCAACAACGTGACCCCTACCAGCCAACAACGTGACCACTACCAGCCAACAACGTGACCACTACCAGCCAACAACGTGACCACTACCAGCCAACAACGTGACCCCTACCAGCCAACAACGTGACCCCTACCAGCCAACAACGTAACCACTACCTGCCAACAACGTGACCCTTACCAGCGAACAACGTGACCACTACCAGCCAACTACGTGACCACTACCTGCCAACAACGTGACCACTACCAGCCAACAACGTGACCACTACCAGCGAACAACGTGCCCACTAGCAGCCAACAACCTGACCACTACCAGCCAACAACGTGACCACTACCAGCCAACAACGTGACCATTACCAGCCAACAACATGACCCCTACCAGCCAACGTGACCCCTACCAGCCAACAACGTGACCCCTACCAGCTAACAACGTGATCCCTAACACCCAACAACGTGACCACTACCAGCCAACAACGTGACCACTACCAGCCAACAACGTGACCACTACCAGCCAACAACGTGACCACTACCAGACAACAACATGACCCCCTACCAGCCAACAACATGACCCTTACCAGCCAACAACGTGACCACTACCTGCCAACAACGTGACCCCTACCAGCCAACGTGACCACTACCAGCCAACAACGTGGCCCCTACCAGCCAACAACGTGGCCCCTACCAGCCAACAACGTGACCCCTACCAGCCAACCACGTGACCCTTACCAGCCAACAACATGACCACTACCTGCCAACAACGTGACCCCTACCAGCCAACGAGACCACTACCAGCCAACAACGTGACCACTACCAGCCAACGTGACTCCTACCATCCAACAACGTGACCACTACCTGCCAACAACGTGACCCCTTCCAGCCAACCACGTGACCCTTACCAGCCAACAACGTGACCACTACCAGCCAACAACGTGAAAACTTCCAGCCAACAACTTGACCCCTACCAGCCAACGTGACCACTACCAGCCAACGTGACCACTACCAGCCAACAACATGACCCCTACCAGCCAACGTGACCACTACCAGCCAACAATTTGACCACTACCAGCCAACAACGTGACCACTACCAGCCAACAACGTGACCCCTACCAGCCAACGTGACGACTACCAACGAACAACGTGACCACTACCAGCCAACAACGTGACCACTACCAGCCAACAACGTGACCACTACCACCCAACAACGTGACCCACACCAGCCAACAACGTGACCCTTACCAGCCAACAACGTGACCCCTACCAGGCAACGTGACCAACCCCAGCCAACAACGTGACCCCTACCAGCCAACGTGACCACTACCAGCCAACAACGTGACCCCTACCAGTCAACAACGTGACCACTAACAGCCAACAACGTGACCCCTAACAGCCAACAACGTGACCACTACCAGCCAACAACGTGACCACTACCTGCCAACAACGTGACCATTACCAGCCAACAACGTGACCCCTATCAGCCAACGTGACCACTACCAGCCAACGTGACCACTACCAGCCAACGTGACACCTACCAGCAAACAACGTGAGCACTACCAGCCAACAACGTGACCACTACCAGCCAACGTGACCACTACCAGCCAACAACGTGACCCCTACCATCCAACAACGTGACCACTACCAGCCAACAACGTGACCACTACCAGCCAACAACGTGACCACTAACTGCCAATAACGTGACCCTTCCCAGCGAACAACGTGACCACTACCAGCCAACAACGTGACCACTACCTGCCAACAACGTGACCCCTACAAGCCAACATCGAGACCACTACCAGCCAACAACGTGACCCCTACCATCCAACAACGTGACCACTACCAGCCAACAACGTGACCACTACCAGCCAACAACGTGACCACTACCAGCCAACAACGTGACTACTAACTGCCAACAACGTGACCCTTCCAAGCGAACAACGTGACCACTACCAGCCAACAACGTGACCACTACCAGCCAACAACATGACCCCTACCAGCCAACGTGACCACTTCCAGCCAACAATTTGACCACTACCAGCCAACAACGTGACCACTACCAGCCAACAACGTGACCCCTACCAGCCAACGTGACGACTACCAACGAACAACGTGACCCCTACCTGCCAACAACGTGACCACTACCAGCCAACGTGACCACTACCAGCCAACGTGTCCCCTACCAGCCAACAACGTGACCCCTACCAGCCAACAACGTGACCACTACCTGCCAACAACGTGACCACTACCAGCCAACAACGTGACCCCTACCAGCCAACGTGACGACTACCAACGAACAACGTGACCCCTACCTGCCAACAACGTGACCACTACCAGCCAACGTGACCACTACCAGCCAACGTGAACACAACCAGCCAACGTCACCACTACTAGCCAACGTGATCCCTACTAGCCAACGTGACCCCTACCAGCCAACAACGTGACCTCTACCAGCCAACAACGTGACCACTACCAGCCAACGTGACCCCTACCAGCCAACAACTTGACCACTACCAGCCAACAACGTGACCTCTACCAGCCAACAATGTGACCCCTACTTGCCAACAACATGACCCCTACCGGCCGACAACGTGACCCTGACCAGCCAACGTGACCACTACCAGCCAACAACGTGACCTCTACCAGCCAACAACGTGACCCCTTCCAGCCAACGTGACCCCTACCAGCCAACACCGTGACCACTACCAGCCAACAACGTGACCCCTACCAGACATCAACGTGACCCCTACCAGCCAACAACATGACCCCTACCAGCCAACTTGACCAAAACCAGCCAACACCGTGACCCCTACCAGCCAACAACGTGACCCCTACCAGCCAACAACGTGACCCCTACCAGCCAACAACATGACCCCTACCAGCCAACGTGACCACTACCAGCCAACAACATGACCCCTACCAGCCAACGTGACCACTACCAGCCAACAATTTGACCACTACCAGCCAACAACGTGACCACTACCAGCCAACAACGTGACCCCTACCAGCCAACGTGACGACTACCAACGAACAACGTGACCACTACCAGCCAACAACGTGACCCTTACCAGCCAACAACGTGACCCCTACCAGCCAACGTGACCAACCCCAGCCAACAACGTGACCCCTACCAGCCAACGTGACCACTACCAGCCAACAACGTGACCCCTACCAGCCAACAACGTGACCACTACCAGCCAAGAACGTGGCCCCTACCAGTCAACAACGTGACCACTAACAGCCAACAACGTGACCCCTAACAGCCAACAACGTGACCCCTACAAGCCAACAACGTGACCACTACCAGCCAACAACGTGACCACTACCAGCCAACAACGTGACCACTACCAGCCAACAACGTGACCACTACCAGCCAACAACGTGACCACTACCAGCCAACAACGTGACCACTACCAGCTAACAACGTGACCACTAACTGCCAACAACGTGACCCCTACCATCCAACGTGACCACTACCAGACAACAACGTGACCCCTACCAGCCAACGTGACCCCTACCAGCCAACAACGTGACCACTAACTGCCAACAACGTGACCCCTACCGGCCAGCAACGTGACCCCTACCAACCAACAACGTGACCACTACCTGCCAATAACCTGACCACTACCTGCCAACAACGTGTCCCCTACCAGCCAACGTGACCACTACCAGCCAACGTGACCCCTACCCGCCAACAACGTGACCACTACCAGCCAAGAACGTGACCACTACCAGCCAACGTGACCACTACCAGCCAACAACGTGACCCCTACCAGCCAACAACGTGACCGCTACCAGCCAACAACGTGACCCCTACCAGCCAACAACATGACCCCTACCATCCAACAACGTGACCACTACCAGCCAACAACGTGACCACTACCAGCCAACAACGTGACCTCTACCAGCCAACAACATGACCCCTACCAGCCAAAAACGTGACCCCTACCAGCCAACAACGTGACCACTACCTGCCAACAACGTGACCCTTACCAGCGAACAACGTGACCACTACCAGCCAACAACGTGACCATTACCTGCCAACAACGTGACCCCTACCAGCCAACAACGTGACCACTACCAGCGAACAACGTGACCACTACCAGCCAACAACCTGACCCCTACCAGCCAAAGTGACCCCTACTAGCCAACAACGTGACCCCTACCAGCCAACAACGTGACCACTACCAGCCAACAACGTAACCCCTACCAGCCAACGTGACCCCTACCAGCCAACAACGTGACCACTACCAGCCAACAACGTGACCACTACCAGCCAATAACATGACCACTACGAGCCAACAACGTGACCACTACCAGCCCACAACGTGACCCCTACCAGCCAACAACGTGACCCTTACCAGCCAACAACGTGACCACTACCTGCCAACAACGTGACCCCTACCAGCCACCGTGATAACTACCAGCCAACAACGTGACCCCTACCAGCCAACAACGTGATCCCTACCAGCCAACGTGACCCCTACCAGCCAACGTGACCCCTACCAGCCAACAACGTGACCCCAACCAGCCAACAACGTGACCACTACCAGCCAACAACGTGACCACTACCAGCCAACGTGACTCCTACCATCCAACAACGTGACCACTACCTGCTAACAACGTGACCCCTACCAGCCAACCACGTGACCCTTACCAGCCAACAACGTGACCACTACCAGCCAACAACGTGAAAACTTCCAGCCAACAACTTGACCCCTACCAGCCAACGTGACCACTACCAGCCAACGTGACCACAACCAGCCAACGTCACCACTACTAGCCAACGTGATCCCTACTAGCCAACATGACCCCTACCAGCCAACAACGTGACCTCTACCAGCCAACAACGTGACCACTACCAGCCAACGTGACCCCTACCAGCCAACAACTTGACCACTACCAGCCAACAACGTGACCTCTACCAGCCAACAATGTGACCCCTACTTGCCAACAACATGACCCCTTCCGGCCGACAACGTGACCCTGACCAGCCAACGTGACCACTACCAGCCAACAACGTGACCTCTACCAGCCAACAACGTGACCCCTACCAGCCAACGTGACCCCTACCAGCCAACAACGTGACCACTACCAGCCAACAACGTGACCCCTACCAGACAACAACGTGACCCCTACCAGCCAACAACATGACCCCTACCAGCCAACTTGACCAAAACCAGCCAACAACGTGACCCCTACCAGCCAACAACGTGACCCCTACCAGCCAACAACGTGACCCCTACCAGCCAACAACATGACCCCTACCAGCCAACGTGACCACTACCAGCCAACAACATGACCCCTACCAGCCAACGTGACCACTACCAGCCAACAATTTGACCACTACCAGCCAACAACGTGACCACTACCAGCCAACAACGTGACCCCTACCAGCCAACGTGACGACTACCAACGAACAACGTGACCACTACCAGCCAACAACGTGACCCTTACCAGCCAACAACGTGACCCCTATCAGCCAACGTGACCAACCCCAGCCAACAACGTGACCCCTACCAGCCAACGTGACCACTACAAGCCAACAACGTGACTCCTACCAGCCAACAACGTGACCACTACCAGCCAACAACGTGACCCCTACCAGTCAACAACCTGACCACTAACAGCCAACAACGTGACCCCTAACAGCCAACAACGTGACCACTACCAGCCAACAACGTGACCACTACCTGCCAACAACGTGACCATTACCAGCCAACAACGTGACCCCTACCAGCCAACGTGACCACTACCAGCCAACGTGACCACTACCAGCCAACGTGACACCTACCAGCCAACAACGTGAGCACTACCAGCCAACAACGTGACCACTACCAGCCAACGTGACCACTACCAGCCAACAACGTGACCCCTACCATCCAACAACGTGACCACTACAAGCCAACAACGTGACCACTACCAGCCAACAACGTGACCACTAACTGCCAATAACGTGACCCTTCCCAGCGAACAACGTGACCACTACCAGCCAACAACGTGACCACTACCTGCCAACAACGTGACCCCTACAAGCCAACAACGAGACCACTACCAGCCAACAACGTGACCCCTACCATCAAACAACGTGACCACTACCAGCCAACAACGTGACCACTACCAGCCAACAACGTGACCACTACCAGCCAACAACGTGACCACTACCAGCCAACAACGTGACCACTACCAGCCAACAACATGACCCCTACCAGCCAACGTTACCACTACCAGCCAACAATTTGACCACTACCAGCCAACAACGTGACCACTACCAGCCAACAACGTGACCCCTACCAGCCAACGTGACGACTACCAACGAACAACGTGACCCCTACCTGCCAACAACGTGACCACTACCAGCCAACGTGACCACTACGAGCCAACGTGACCCCTACCAGCCAACAACGTGACCACTAACTGCCAACAACATGTCCCCTACCAGCCAACAACGTGACCCCTACCAGCCAACAACGTGACCACTACCTGCCAACAACGTGACAACTACCAGCCAACAACGTGACCCCTACCAGCCAACGTGACCACTACCAGCCAACGTGACCCCTACCAGCCAACAACGTGACCACTACCAGCCAAGAACGTCACCACTACCAGCCAACGTGACCACTACCAGCCAACAACGTGACCCCTACCAGCCAACAACGTGACCACTACCAGCCAACAACGTGACCACTACCAGCCAACAACGTGACCACTACCAGCCAACAACGTGACCCCTACCAGCCAACAACGTGACCCCTACCAGCCAACAACGTAACCACTACCTGCCAACAACGTGACCCTTACCAGCGAACAACGTGACCACTACCAGCCAACTACGTGACCACTACATGCCAACAACGTGACCACTACCAGCCAACAACGTGACCACTACCAGCGAACAACGTGCCCACTAGCAGCCAACAACGTGACCACTACCAGCCAACAACGTGACCACTACCAGCCAACAACGTGACCATTACCAGCCAACAACATGACCCCTACCAGCCAACGTGACCCCTACCAGCCAACAACGTGACCCCTACCAGCTAACAACGTGATCCCTAACACCCAACAACGTGACCACTACCAGCCAACAACGTGACCACTACCAGCCAACAACGTGACCACTACCAGCCAACAACGTGACCACTACCAGCCAACAACATGACCCCCTACCAGCCAACAACATGACCCTTACCAGCCAACAACGTGACCACTACCTGCCAACAACGTGACCCCTACCAGCCAACGTGACCACTACCAGCCAACAACGTGGCCCCTACCAGCCAACAACGTGGCCCCTACCAGCCAACCACGTGACCCTTACCAGCCAACAACATGACCACTACCTGCCAACAACGTGACCCCTACCAGCCAACGAGACCACTACCAGCCAACAACGTGACCACTACCAGCCAACGTGACTCCTACCATCCAACAACGTGACCACTACATGCCAACAACGTGACCCCTACCAGCCAACCACGTGACCCTTACCAGCCAACAACGTGACCACTACCAGCCAACAACGTGAAAACTTCCAGCCAACAACTTGACCCCTACCAGCCAACGTGACGACTACCAGCCAACGTGACCACTACCAGCCAACAACATGACCCCTACCAGCCAACGTGACCACTACCAGCCAACAATTTGACCACTACCAGCCAACAACGTGACCACTACCAGCCAACAACGTGACCCCTACCAGCCAACGTGACGACTACCAACGAACAACGTGACCACTACCAGCCAACAACGTGACCACTACCAGCCAACAACGTGACCACTACCACCCAACAACGTGACCCCTACCAGCCAACAACGTGACCCTTACAAGCCAACAACGTGACCCCTACCAGGCAACGTGACCAACCCCAGCCAACAACGTGACCCCTACCAGCTAACGTGACCACTACCAGCCAACAACGTGACCCCTACCAGTCAACAACGTGACCACTAACAGCCAACAACGTGACCCCTAACAGCCAACAACGTGACCACTACCAGCCAACAACGTGACCACTACCTGCCAACAACGTGACCATTACCAGCCAACAACGTGACCCCTATCAGCCAACGTGACCACTACCAGCCAACGTGACCACTACCAGCCAACGTGACACCTACCAGCCAACAACGTGAGCACTACCAGCCAACAACGTGACCACTACCAGCCAACGTGACCACTACCAGCCAACAACGTGACCCCTACCATCCAACAACGTGACCACTACCAGCCAACAACGTGACCACTACCAGCCAACAACGTGACCACTAACTGCCAATAACGTGACCCTTCCCAGCGAACAACGTGACCACTACCAGCCAACAACGTGACCACTACCTGCCAACAACGTGACCCCTACAAGCCAACAACGAGACCACTACCAGCCAACAACGTGACCCCTACCATCCAACAACGTGACCACTACCAGCCAACAACGTGACCACTAACAGCCAACAACGTGACCACTACCAGCCAACAACGTGACTACTAACTGCCAACAACGTGACCCTTCCAAGCGAACAACGTGACCACTACCAGCCAACAACGTGACCACTACCAGCCAACATCATGACCCCTACCAGCCAACGTGACCACTGCCAGCCAACAATTTGACCACTACCAGCCAACAACGTGACCACTACCAGCCAACAACGTGACCCCTACCAGCCAACGTGACGACTACCAACGAACAACGTGACCCCTACCTGCCAACAACGTGACCACTACCAGCCAACGTGACCACTACCAGCCAACGTGTCCCCTACCAGCCAACAACGTGACCCCTACCAGCCAACAACGTGACCACTACCTGCCAACAACGTGACCACTACCAGCCAACAACGTGACCCCTACCAGCCAACGTGACGACTACCAACGAACAACGTGACCCCTACCTGCCAACAACGTGACCACTACCAGCCAACGTGACCACTACCAGCCAACGTGAACACAACCAGCCAACGTCACCACTACTAGCCAACGTGATCCCTACTAGCCAACGTGACCCCTACCAGCCAACAACGTGACCTCTACCAGCCAACAACGTGACCACTACCAGCCAACGTGACCCCTACCAGCCAACAACTTGACCACTACCAGCCAACAACGTGACCTCTACCAGCCAACAATGTGACCCCTACTTGCCAACAACATGACCCCTACCGGCCGACAACGTGACCCTGACCAGCCAACGTGACCACTACCAGCCAACAACGTGACCTCTACCAGCCAACAACGTGACCCCTACCAGCCAACGTGACCCCTACCAGCCAACACCGTGACCACTACCAGCCAACAACGTGACCCCTACCAGACATCAACGTGACCCCTACCAGCCAACAACATGACCCCTACCAGCCAACTTGACCAAAACCAGCCAACACCGTGACCCCTACCAGCCAACAACGTGACCCCTACCAGCCAACAACGTGACCCCTACCAGCCAACAACATGACCCCTACCAGCCAACGTGACCACTACCAGCCAACAACATGACCCCTACCAGCCAACGTGACCACTACCAGCCAACAATTTGACCACTACCAGCCAACAACGTGACCACTACCAGCCAACAACGTGACCCCTACCAGCCAACGTGACGACTACCAACGAACAACGTGACCACTACCAGCCAACAACGTGACCCTTACCAGCCAACAACGTGACCCCTACCAGCCAACGTGACCAACCCCAGCCAACAACGTGACCCCTACCAGCCAACGTGACCACTACCAGCCAACAACGTGACCCCTACCAGCCAACAACGTGACCACTACCAGCCAAGAACGTGACCCCTACCAGTCAACATCGTGACCACTAACAGCCAACAACGTGACCCCTAACAGCCAACAACGTGACCACTACCAGCCAACAACGTGACCACTACCTGCCAACAACGTGACCATTACCAGCGAACAACGTGACCCCTACCAGCCAACGTGACCACTACCAGCCAAAGTGACCACTACCAGCCAACGTGACACCTACCAGCCAACAACGTGAGCACTACCAGCCAACAACGTGACCACTACCAGCCAACGTGACTACTACCAGCCAACAACGTGACCCCTACCAGCCAACAACGTGACTACTACCAGCCAACAACATGACCCCTACCAGCCAACGTGACCACTACCAGCCAACAATTTGACCACTACCAGCCAACAACGTGACCACTACCAGCCAACAACGTGACCCCTACCAGCCAACGTGACGACTACCAACGAACAACGTGACCCCTACCTGCCAACAACGTGACCACTACCAGCCAACGTGACCACTACCAGCCAACGTGACCCCTACCAGCCAACAACGTGACCACTAACTGCCAACAACATGTCCCCTACCAGCCAACAACGTGACCCCTACCAGCCAACAACGTGACCACTACCTGCCAACAACGTGACCACTACCAGCCAACAACGTGACCCCTACCAGCTAACGTGACCACTACCAGCCAACGTGACCCCTACCAGCCAACAACGTGACCACTACCAGCCAAGAACGTGACCACTACCAGCCAACGTGACCACTACCAGCCAACAACGTGACCCCTACCAGCCAACAACGTGACCACTACCAGCCAACAACGTGACCACTACCAGCCAACAACGTGACCACTACCAGCCAACAACGTGACCCCTACCAGCCAACAACGTGACCCCTACCAGCCAACAACGTAACCACTACCTGCCAACAACGTGACCCTTACCAGCGAACAACGTGACCACTACCAGCCAACAACGTGACCACTACCTGCCAACAACGTGACCCCTACCAGCCAACAACGTGACCACTTCCAGCGAACAACGTGCCCACTAGCAGCCAACAACGTGACCACTACCAGCCAACAACGTGAACACTACCAGCCAACAACGTGACCATTACCAGCCAACAACATGACCCCTACCAGCCAACGTGACCCCTACCAGCCAACAACATGACCCTTACCAGCTAACAACGTGACCACTACCTGCCAACAACGTGACCCCTACCAGCCAACGTGACCACTACCAGCCAACAACGTGACCCCTACCAGCCAACAACGTGACCCCTACCAGCCAACGTGACCACTACCAGCCAACAACGTGACCCCTACCAGCCAACCACGTGACCCTTACCAGCCAACAACGTGGCCACTACCTGCCAACAACGTGACCCCTACCAGCCAACGAGATCACTACCAGCCAACAACGTGACCACTACCAGCCAACGTGACTCCTACCATCCAACAACGTGACCACTACCTGCCAACAACGTGACCCCTACCAGCCAACCACGTGACCCTTACCAGCCAACAACGTGAGCACTACCAGCCAACAACGTGAAAACTTCCAGCCAACAACTTGACCCCTACCAGCGAACGTGACCCCTATCAGCCAACAACGTGACCACTACCAGCCAACAACGTGACCCCTACCAGTCAACAACGTGACCACTAACAGCCAACAACGTGACCCCTAACAGCCAACAACGTGACCACTACGAGCCAACAACGTGACCACTACCAGCCAACAACGTGACCACTACCAGCCAACGTGACCACTACCAGCCAACAACGTGACCCCTACTATCCAACAACGTGACCACTACCAGCCAACAACGTGACCACTACCAGCCAACAACGTGACCACTAACTACCAATAACGTGACCACTACCAGCCAACGTGACCACTACCAGCCAACGT
>NW_027190547.1:0-34173 GCF_040958095.1 Procambarus clarkii
CTTTTGTAAGTACTATCAAAGACGTCCGCAAAAAACTTGTATCTGTTTCCTTCAATATCTTCTGAGGTCAAGCCAATTGTAACAAATGACACTGTTATGGCAACTAGGGTATCTGCAACGACCTTAGCCAGGCCAAGAGCTCGATAAGCCTTCCTGAGTTTCCGTAAATCGACAAACTCCATATACAAATGAATAACATGCTCGGTCATATATAACCTCTTCTTTCCTATTAAATTTAGGGATTCCTCCGCCATTTGTTTTAAGACCTTCATTAGATTGTAGAGTAAGGATACTTCTGGTCCGACATTTATTCTTGTTAACTGGTCAACTGCTGCATCACCAATACCATCAAGGTGGCCATATTCATCAAGGGTGACTAACATATCTTTAAGTTCATGAAGTAATATTGGAGCTTCATCATCTGTACATAAATGATCGCGATCCATATATTTTCCGTTGATCACAAGGCCTGCAGCTGCTTGCATTCCCGAGGCGGCATCCTGTAAGAAAGTCTCTGGCCAAATGTGGATTAAGTGAACCATTCTCAGACGCAGGTACGGGTTAGGGCACATCTCTGGGTCTGCGAACATTGTTAGTATCCAGGGCTTCACGACAGACTCGAGTGCGCTTAAATTGATGTCATTATCAGGCTCACAAGATGGTGCTAGGTCAATAATTCCCCAAAGGACATCTTCCCATTGCCCCGTCATCTTGACCGACGTCGTACGCATGGAGAGAGTTAATGCGCACAAAATTCCAAGTTGTACGCTGCTAGTGAATAACATCGTAGAATCGTTATTATGCAAGTCATTAAGAATGGCTTTTGATTTGTCAATAAATTCTAACATTTTGTCGCCAGAAAATCCTTCACCGAGGTTCATTACGTCGACTAAGATCGATAGTGGAAGACTAGGAAAATAATCGTCTGCAGCAGTGGTATCCATTGTCTCGGAACGTGTGACAGACTGACAGTAGAAATTGTTCCAACACGCAACCAACTGCAAATGAATAACTAACTCTTGTTTGGAAGTTAATATATAGGTCGCGCTAGGACGAGGTGACGTGACATGCCTGGAGATTGAGGTACATGAGCTGGCTGCTTCACGCTGCCTCACTTGTTATTAATTAAAAATAAGTTTCTAGAATACAAATTATAAAAACAAACCTATTACCTTACTTCGAAAATTTGCACATAAATTTGAACTCTTTTGGCTTTAAATTTCGGATATTATTTAGTATCAGGAACTAATCTATGTTTTCAAGGCAAGTGATCTATTTTATGTTCTTTTGCAAAAAAATAAGAATAAAGGTAACGGTAGAAGACCTATTGGCCCATACGAGGCCGCTCCTATTTAAAACCACCTAATCTCATTCATATATATGTCCAACCTACGCTTGAAACAATCAAGGGACCCTACTCTTATTATGTTACGCAGTAATTGATTCCACAAATCAACAACCGTGTTACCGAACCAGTATTTACCCAGGTTTTTCCGAAATATAAACCTATCCAGTTTATACCCAATATTTCGAGTTCTGTATCGTGATGATACTTTTAATACCCAATTAATATTCCCTTTGTTATGTCCATTAGCTCTCTTGTAACCCTCAATAGGAACATAAGAACAAAGGTAACTGCAGAAGGCCTATTGGCCCATACGAGACAGCTCCTATTTATAAGAACATAAGAACAAAGGTAACTGCAGATGGCCTATTGGCCCATACGAGGCAGCTCCTATTTATAACCACCCAATCCCACTCATATACATGTCCAACCCACGCTTGAAACAATCGAGAGACCCAACCTCCATCACGTTACGCGGCAATTGGTTCCACAAATCAACAAAAACCGGTTGTTGACTTGTGGAACTAATTACCACATAATGTGGTGGAGGAGGGGTCCCTCGATTGTTTCAAACGTGGGTTGGATATGTATATGAGTGGGATTGGGTGATAATATATAGGAGCCTTGGATGGGCTCCAAGTGCAACGATTTTCGGCCTCGGGTAAGGTATGCGACGTTCTGTTAGGAGGACAATCACTTGTCTAGTGAAAGACGTCTACCGAGGGGAGAGATAATTAGTATGTGTGTTCCGACAATAACATGTAAAATAGCACCATTGAGTACTACTGCTCCCTCATCCGAATCAAGAACTTCCGATATACAATGAAATCACAATAATGTGACATATTTGAGAAACTTTTTGCAGCCGGACAACGGAATCGAAGCTGAATCCTAACCCATTGACTACGATATGCTAAAAGTTGCACAACCTGGAGTCCAACAGAAAAATATGAATTTAAAATATTTAAACTTTAAGCCACACTGGTCTGAGGCCGCGTTGATCTCGCTCTTCGTCTCCTCATATAAGCAGCTAGTCCTCTGAATGTACAAATATTCACGAACTACTGATGGTAAGTTATCTGGAATAATGTCTACTCTCAATTTAGTGTTTCTCTACACACACCACTTGTTTTTCAACATATACTCAATAAGTATCAACGCTGACTTTGACGACAGTGTTGGTCATTCGTTGAGCTTAACAAGTACTGTATATTTCCCGGATTCATGAAGCAATTCCGCAAGCACTTACGAACCTGTACATCTTTTCTCAATCTTTGGCGGCTTTGTTTACAATTATTAAAGAGTTAATGAGCACCGAAGCACCAGGAGGCTGTTTATAACAATAACAACAAGTATATCGTCTAACGATCATTGGTGCGGTGGTCACGGTACTGTGTACGTTTAGGGGTGATCCTGGACGGCATGGGTTCGAATCCTGGCCGGGTCAAAGAGTTCTTAGTGATATATATATATATATATATATATATATATATATATATATATATATATATATATATATATATATATATATATATATATATATATATATATGTGTGTGTGTCTGAATAATACAGGCAAAGCTTATAGGGTAAATCTTTTCAACTTATTAAAAACTTTATCACCACTTCCCTATATCTATGACGTGATCATCTAGAACGCGGCCCCCTTCGCCAGAGACGACCTCCTTATATGTAGCCTAATATAGTTTTGTTGTTGGGATTAAAGAGGCTTATCAACTGCGGGAGGCTAGCTAGTTCAAGTTTTCTAATTAGGAAGCATACTTTAATCAATTCCTGAGGCCTATTGAGCGTATTGGCACGCTCTCAGAGCGCACGTGCACGATAATGGAGATGCAACGAACTAATTTACTGGTACAAGAACATTTTTATCCAAGAACGAATGTGTATGAAACATGCCGATTTTGACGAGTTGTGGCATTGAAACGAGACCGTTCTACATACTGAGTGTAAAGAACAGATAGATTCCCAAATTATTTGATGTATTAATCAAATTTATTAATAATTAATACAAATTATTCAATTTATGTTTTGATCTCAATTAGTTTTAAGTTTTAGTCTAAGTGTTTTTCCCTATATCTTGACCGAAACGCTAAAGCCAGGCTAGGTCATTCTAATACCAGGCTATATTCAATAACAATATTCAATTGCTACTTTCTCCCACCACCATCAGCTGTGAATAGACAAAGTGCATATCAAAAGCTTTTGTAAAGTGAAAGGGAAAAAAATACAAACAAATGAATACAGGTGGAAGCTGGAAATGCCAATTAGTCAAAGAAATATAATGACATACTCGTATCCTGTACTGGGTGGTCTAGTAGCAATGGGTATAAATTGAGTAACATTAGATTTAGAAAAGAATTACGGGCACCTGGCATCTCTTGGATGGCTAAATCCTAATCAGTCCCAGTGGATCTTCCTTCTGCTACTTTGGCTCTGTGCCACTTGATGGTTGGGAGTATTTTCCTCTTGATTTCCTCCAATCCCCAACTGTCCAACTGGTTGGGCACCTTTCCTTTTCCTAAACTGCCTAACTGTTTGGGCACCTTTCACCTTTCCTCCCGTCCAATCCCAAATCCTGACCCCCTCCCCCGTTCCAAGTGCTATATAGTGGCACTTTCCATATCCAGTCAACACAGAGATAATATACAACTCCTCGCAGAAATTCAACATATAGGAAAAGAAGCCATAATCTAAGACTGTTAATCACCCTAGATTGGATACCAAGTTACATTGGCATAGATCGTAATGAAAAGGCAAACTCACTAGCAAAAACTGCGACTGCTCTTACTGTTGTACAGGTTCAAATACCTCCAAGTTTTTCACAGAGCAAATCAAGAAGAAAATACGCCCAACTATAAAAAGTCGCCAGAGACCCAAAGTAGAGGAAGGAAGATCCACTGCGATATGGTACGAACAAGCCACTGGGTTATACTGTTTGAAGCCTGAGAAAAAAATATACAGAGACATTGCAGTAGCCATACATTCCACAACGACTACAATGATTAGAAAAGCTGTTAAGGAATGGGACTCACTAGTGAACATTCTGCACCCACATCCGCCACTAATATAATGTTAATAAAACAGAAAAAGGGGGAAACACCACCTCCATTTAATACTTTGACCCAAATATCAGTTATCGCGAATAACCGAACTCAATTACGGGCTCACAACAGCTCCTGCTACATGGTCATTTCGTTCTGAATAGCTAAATCTACAACAACAACAACGTTTTCTCACTGATAGTGCCCTTCCCTTCCATACCCTTGGCTTTCAATTGAGCAAAAATATGCTTTACATTTATCTCCAGTTCGAAGAACATTTCAGCATGACAATGATTAGAATTTGTAATTATGGATTCAAGCAGGTATAATTAATTCCAATAAGTCGTTATTGGGGATCGAAATTAAATTTTTTTCACAAATTTCATCAATAATTCTGGCAGATAATTTCATAACAAATGGATATAAAAATTGATAAAATTATTGTCCAAAAACAGGTGAGAATAAACTCTTAATGAATTGTTGTTTACATTTATTAAAAGACAATTTAACATCTCATTCATATTTAAGTTACAAGATATATAAAAAAATTGAACAAATTTAGTGCAGAGGCCTCTCTTAAATTCAGTAAACTTCATTACCATGTCAGAATAAAACTGCAGAAGTAGCAGGCGATTTGAATATTTTCAGTGTTGAATATGTCTATCAATTATATTATTCCACAAGTTTGGTAGTTTCCTTCCATGCAAGGATGTCCGCCTGGAGTTGGGGAAGACGACTATAGGAGCCCTGGTCTAGAGGACACCGCGTGAAGGGGTCCAGCCCGGACTCCAGTAGCAGGCGAATCAGCGTCGACTCGTCTGTCACCATCTTGGACGAGTGCAGCAGCACCGGCGCCTCCATCACCGCCAGCGTCACGCTGTCTCTGAACTCTTCCGGGACCTCCTCCGATGATTCCTGATACGGCACTGGGAAATGATGAAAGAAAATATTGGAATCGGCTGCCTTCTTCCCAAGGGAAGATAGATACTGTGCGTGGTCAAGTCGCAGAACCTGATAGACCGAACTAAATATTTCTGATTCACGTATGCTTTTGTAAGTACTATCAAAGAGGTCCGCAAAAAAACTTGTATCTGTTTCCTTCAATATCTTCTGAGGTCAAGCCAATTGTAACAAATGACACTGTTATGGCAACTAGGGTATCTGCAACGACCTTAGCCAGGCCAGGAGCTCGATAAGCCTTCCTGAGTTTCCGTAAATCGACAAACTCCATATACAAATGAATAACATGCTCGGTCATATATAACCTCTTCTTTCCTATTAAATTTAGGGATTCCTCCGCCATTTGTTTTAAGACCTTCATTAGATTGTAGAGTAAGGATACTTCTGGACCGACATTTATTCTTGTTAACTGGTCAACTGCTGCATCACCAATACCATCAAGGTGGCCATATTCATCAAGGGTGACTAACATATCTTTAAGTTCATGAAGTAATATTGGAGCTTCATCATCTGTACATAAATGATCGCGATCCATATATTTTCCGTTGATCACAAGGCCTGCAGCTGCTTGCATTCCCGAGGCGGCATCCTGTAAGAAAGTCTCTGGCCAAATGTGGATTAAGTGAACCATTCTCAGACGCAGGTACGGGTTAGGGCACATCTCTGGGTCTGCGAACATTGTTAGTATCCAGGGCTTCACGACAGACTCGAGTGCGCTTAAATTGATGTCATTATCAGGCTCACAAGATGGTGCTAGGTCAATAATTCCCCAAAGGACATCTTCCCATTGCCCCGTCATCTTGACCGACGTCGTACGCATGGAGAGAGTTAATGCGCACAAAATTCCAAGTTGTACGCTGCTAGTGAATAACATCGTAGAATCGTTATTATGCAAGTCATTAAGAATGGCTTTTGATTTGTCAATAAATTCTAACATTTTGTCGCCAGAAAATCCTTCACCGAGGTTCATTACGTCGACTAAGATCGATAGTGGAAGACTAGGAAAATAATCATCTGCAGCAGTGGTATCCATTGTCTCGGAACGTGTGACAGACTGACATTAGAAATTGTTCCAACACGCAACCAACTGCAAATGAATAACTAACTCTTGTTTGGAAGTTAATATATAGGTCGCGCTAGGACGAGGTGACGTGACATGCCTGGAGATTGAGGTACATGTGCTGGCTGCTTCACGCTGCCTCACTTGTTATTAATTAAAAATAAGTTTCTAGAATACAAATTATAAAAACAAACCTATTACCTTACTTCGAAAATTTGCACATAAATTTGAACTCTTTTGGCTTTAAATTTCGGATATTATTTATTATCAGGAACTAATCTATGTTTTCAAGGCAAGTGATCTATTTTATGTTCTTTTGCAAAAAAATAAGAATAAAGGTAACGGTAGAAGACCTATTGGCCCATACGAGGCCGCTCCTATTTAAAACCACCTAATCACATTCATATATATGTCCAACCTACGCTTGAAACAATCAAGGGACCCTACTCTTATTATGTTACGCAGTAATTGATTCCACAAATCAACAACCGTGTTACCGAACCAGTATTTACCCAGGTTTTTCCGAAATATAAACCTATCCAGTTTATACCCAATGTTTCGAGTTCTGTATCGTGATGATATTTTTAATACCCAATTAATATTTCCTTTGTTATGTCCATTAGCTCTCTTGTAACCCTCAATAGGAACATAAGAACAAAGGTAACTGCAGAAGGCCTATTGGCCCATACGAGACAGCTCCTATTTATAAGAACATAAGAACAAAAGTAACTGCAGATGGCCTATTGGCCCATACGAGGCAGCTCCTATTTATACCCACCCAATCCCACTCATATACATGTCCAACCCACGCTTGAAACAATCGAGAGACCCAACCTCCATCACGTTACGCGGCAATTGGTTCCACAAATCAACAAAAACCGGTTGTTGACTTGTGGAACTAATTACCACATAATGTGGTGGAGGAGGGGTCCCTCGATTGTTTCAAACGTGGGTTGGATATGTATATGAGTGGGATTGGGTGATAATATATAGGAGCCTTGGATGGGCTCCTAGTGCAACGATTTTCGGCCTCGGGTAAGGTATGCGACGTTCTGTTAGGAGGACAATCACTTGTCTAGTGAAAGACGTCTACCGAGGGGAGAGATAATTAGTATGTGTGTTCCGACAATAACATGTAAAATAAGAACATAAGAACATAAGAACAAAGGTAACTGCAGAAGGCCTATTGGCCCATACGAGGCAGCTCCTATTCTATAACCACCCAATCCCACTCATATACTTGTCCAACCCGTGCTTGAAACAATCGAGGGACCCCACCTCCACAATGTTACGCGGCAATTGGTTCCACAAATCAACAACCCTGTTACTGAACCAGTATTTACCCAAGTCTTTCCTAAATCTAAACTTATCCAATTTATATCCATTGTTTCGTGTTCTGTCCTGTGTTGATACTTTTAATACCCTATTAATATCCCCCCGGTTATGTCCATTCATCCACTTGTAAACCTCTATCATGTCACCCCTAACTCTTCGCCTTTCCAGTGAATGCAACTTAAGCTTTGTTAATCTTTCTTCATATGAAAGATTTCTAATTTGGGGAATTAACTTAGTCATCCTACGCTGGACACGTTCAAGTGAATTTATATCCATTCTATAATATGGCGACCAAAACTGAACTGCATAATCTAAATGGGGCCTAACTAGAGCAAGATATAGCTTGAGAACCACACCAGGTGTCTTGTTACTAACGCTGCGATTAATAAATCCAAGTGTCCGATTTGCCTTATTACGAACATTTATGCATTGATCCTTTTGTTTTAAATTCTTACTAATCATAACTCCCAGATCCCTTTCGCAATCCGACTTCGCAATCACAACACCATCTAGCTCGTATCTTGTAACTCTATCATCATTACCTAACCTCAGAACTTTACATTTATCAGCATTAAACTGCATCTGCCATTCCTTTGACCATTTCAAAACCCTATCTAGATCAACTTGAAGTGATAGTGAGTCCTCCTCCGAATTAATTTCCCTACCGATTTTCGTATCATCGGCAAATTTGCAAATGTTGCTACTCAAACCTGAATCTAAATCATTTATATATATTATAAACAACAGAGGTCCCAGGACAGAGCCTTGAGGCACTCCACTTACAACATTTTCCCACTCTGACTTGATTCCATTTATACTAACTCTCTGTTTCCTTTGGTATAGCCATGCCCTAATCCAGCTTAATATAGCACCCCCAATACCATGAGACTCTATTTTTTTAATCAGTCTTTCATGTGGCACTGTATCAAAAGCTTTGCTAAAGTCAAGGTATACAACATCGCAATCCTTACCACTATCAACTGCCTCAACAATGCTAGAATAAAAAGATAACAAATTTGTTAAACATGAACGGCCATTTATAAAACCATGTTGCGACTCAATTATTAATTTATGTTTTTCAAGATGAAGACGAATTTTATTTGCTATTATAGATTCGAGTAACTTTCCCACAATAGACGTTAGGCTAATTGGTCGATAGTTAGACGCAAGTGATCTATCTCCTTTCTTAAAAACTGGTAACACATTAGCAACTTTCCAAAACTCTGGCACTCTGCCTGACTCTATTGATTTATTAAATATGGTTGACAGTGGGTCACAAAGCTCCTCTTTGCATTCTTTAAGCACCCTAGCAAACACTTCATCCGGCCCTGGGGATTTGTTTGGTTTGAGTTTTACTATTTATTTAAGAACATCCTCCCTGGTAACTGCTAAACTCGTCAACCTGTCCTCGTCCCCACCCACATAGACTTGTTCGGCTGAAGGCATATTGTTAAGTTCCTCTTTAGTAAATACAGATACAAAATATTTATTAAAAATACTACTCATCTCTTCATCACTATCTGTTATTTGACCTGTCTCAGTTTTTAATGGACCTATCCTTTCCCTAGTCTTAGTACGATATAACTGAAAAAACCCTTTAGGATTTGTCTTTGCTTGCCCTGCTATGCGAACTTCATAGTTCCTTTTTGCTTTCCTTATCTCTTTTTTAACATTTCTAACCAGTTGTACGAATTCCTGTTCTAAAGTGACCTCCCCATTTTTAATCCTTTTGTACCAAGCTCTCTTTTTACCTATAAGGTTCTTCAAATTCTTTGTTATCCACTTTGGGTCATTAGTATACGATCTATTCAATTTGTATGGTATACTACGTTCCTGTGCTTTGTTTAGAATATTCTTAAATAAGTTATATATTGAATCCACATCGAAATCCCCATTTAAGTCACCTATCGCTGGGTTCATGTCTCGCTCCAAGACCGGCCCACACCCCATACCCAAGCCTTTCCAATCAATTTGACCCAAAAAATTTCTTAGGCTATTAAAATCAGCTTTTCGAAAATCTGGCACTTTAACAGAATTTTCTCCTACTGGTCTATTCCATTCTATGCTAAATCTGATTTCTTTGTGATCACTGCTCCCTAGCTCACTCCCTATTTCGATGTCATTAATTTGCGTTTCCCTGTTAGTTAACACTAAATCTAAAATATTATTTTCCCGTGTTGGTTCCTTAATGTGTTGCGTAAGAAAGCAATCGTCAATTAATTCTAGAAAATCTTCTGCTTCACTATTCCCTGTTTTGTTCAACCAGTTTATTCCGCTAAAATTAAAGTCACCCATGACATAAATACTGTTAGATCTAGATACTCTAGATATTTCATCCCATAGATGCTTTGCTTCCATTCTGTCTAAATTTGGTGGCCTATATATTACTCCTATTATAATATTATTAGCTTTTTCGTTTAATTCAATCCAAATAGTTTCTGTGTGTGGCTCTGTTTTGATTCCCTCTTTGAGACTACATTTCAAATTGTCCCTAACATATATGGCTACTCCACCTCCTCGTCTAATATATCTATCTGTGTGAAATAGTTTAAATCCATATATTTGATATTCAGCTAATAGTTCTCTATTTTCTACATTCATCCACGTTTCGGTAAGTGCAATAATATCTATTTTTTCTGTGCAGACAAGAGCATTTAATTCGTTAATTTTATTTCTTAGACTTCTACTGTTAGTGTAATATACCCTAAGTGAATTGTTATTTTGCGGACCTTCTCTTTCCCTGATCGTTTTGCCAATTCCTTTCTCCCACAAACACATACTTTTATTACCTCCTTCCTCCAAATCAATTCCCATACCTCTATCTACTAACAGTTTAAACCCAAACAAACACCTCTAACCACTTCTTCTAGCGAGTTCGCAACAGCAACAACCCCAGCTCTCGATAGATGCACCCCATCACGAGCATACATTTCATTTCTTCCATAGAAGTGTTCCCAGTTGTCTATGAAAGATATTGCATTTGATTTGCAATATCTTTCCAGCCGGCAATTGACACCAAGTGCCCTCGATATCCATTCATTTCCCACTCCCTTTCTTGGAAGAATGCCACATATGATCGGGATTCCTCCCTTGCTCCTAACTAACTCTATGGCTGTTTTATACCTCTGAATCAGTTCCTCACTCCTGACTCGACCAACATCATTTCCTCCCACGCTAATACAAATAATGGGATTGTTCCCATTACCAGCCATAATATCATTCATGTTGTTTATAATATCACCAATGCCAGCTCCGGGATAGCAAACCCTTAACCTGTTCCCCCTATCTCTAGCACAAAACGTTCTATCCAAATACCTTATCTGGGAATCTCCCACAACTAATGTTTGCTTAGGTACTTCCTTTACTTTCTGAGGGGCCTGCGCTTCCTTTCTCTTCGTTGCTTTCCCTTTTGCGCGATCCACAGTCTCTCCACAGCACTCGTCCTCCAAAACGTCAAATGAATTTGAAGTTGCTATGGCGTTTGAAGGCGGCTTTATCAAAGTCTTCTTAAGGCCCCTGTCTTTCGCAACTCTCCAAGACGAGGTCCCTTTACTGCTGGTCTCCTCCTTCGTTACTTCTCGTTGTTTTTTAAGCTGACGCACCTCCTCCCGCAGAGAGTCCAACTCTGTCCTCAGGGCTCCCACTAGAGTCACCAGGTCCTTCACTACAACTTCCATATTGCTATGATAATATAACAACACTCAGGAGCTCCGGTTAACACAACCTCTCACTGTGACTTCACCTGACCGACTCGAAATAGCACCATTGAGTACTACTGCTCCCTCATCCGAATCAAGAACTTCCGATATACAATGAAATCACAATAATGTGACATGTTTGAGAAACTTTTTGCAGCCGGACAACGGAATCGAAGCTGAATCTTAACCCATTGACTACGATATGCTAAAAGTTGCACAACCTGGAGTCCAACAGAAAAATATGAATTTAAAATATTTAAACTTTAAGCCACACTGGTCTGAGGCCGCGTTGATCTCGCTCTTCGTCTCCTCATATAAGCAGCTAGACCTCTGAATGTACAAATATTCACGAACTACTGATGGTAAGTTATCTGGAATAATGTCTACTCTCAATTTAGTGTTTCTCTACACACACCACTTGTTTTTCAACATATACTCAATAAGTATCAACGCTGACTTTGACGACAGCGTTGGTCATTCGTTGAGCTTAACAAGTACTGTATATTTCCCGGATTCATGAAGCAATTCCGCATGCACTTACGAACCTGTACATCTTTTCTCAATCTTTGGCGGCTTTGTTTACAATTATTAAAGAGTTAATGAGCACCGAAGCACCAGGAGGCTGTTTATAACAAAAACAACAAGTATATCGTCTAACGATCATTGGTGCGGTGGTCACGGTACTGTGTACGTTTAGGGGTGATCCTGGACGGCATGGGTTCGAATCCTGGCCGGGTCAAAGAGTTCTTAGTTATATATATATATATATATATATATATATATATATATATATATATATATATATATATATATATATATATATATATATATATATATATATATATATATATATATATATATATATATATATATATATATATATATATATATATATATTTGTGTCTGAATAATACAGGCAAAGCTTATAGGGTAAATCTTTTCAACTTATTAAAAACTTTATCACCACTTCCCTATATCTATGACGTGATCATCTAGAACGCGGCCCCCTTCGCCAGAGACGACCTCCTTATATGTAGCCTAATATAGTTTTGTTGTTGGGATTAAAGAGGCTTATCAACTGCGGGAGGCTAGCTAGTTCAAGTTTTCTAATTAGGAAGCATACTTTAATCAATTCCTGAGGCCTATTGAGCGTATTGGCACGCTCTCAGAGCGCACGTGCACGATAATGGAGATGCAACGAACTAATTTAATGGTACAAGAACATTTTTATCCAAGAACGAATGTGTATGAAACATGCCGATTTTGACGAGTTGTGGCATTGAAACGAGACCGTTCTACATACTGAGTGTAAAGAACAGATAGATTCCCAAATTATTTGATGTATTAATCAAATTTATTAATAATTAATACAAATTATTCAATTTATGTTTTGATCTCAATTAGTTTTAAGTTTTAGTCTAAGTGTTTTTCCCTATATCTTGACCGAAACGCTAAAGCCAGGCTAGGTCATTCTAATACCAGGCTATATTCAATAACAATATTCACTTGCTACTTTCTCCCACCACCATCAGCTGTGAATAGACAAAGTGCATATCAAAAGCTTTTGTAAAGTGAAAGGGAAAAAAATACAAACAAATGAATACAGGTGGAAGCTGGAAATGCCAATTAGTCAAAGAAATATAATGACATACTCGTATCCTGTACTGGGTGGTCTAGTAGCAATGGGTATAAATTGAGTAACATTAGATTTAGAAAAGAATTACGGGCACCTGGCATCTCTTGGATGGCTAAATCCTAATCAGTCCCAGTGGATCTTCCTTCTGCTACTTTGGCTCAGTGCCACTTGATGGTTGGGAGTATTTTCCTCTTGATTTGCTCCAATCCCCAACTGTCCAACTGGTTGGGCACCTTTCCTTTTCCTAAACTGCCTAACTGTTTGGGCACCTTTCACCTTTCCTCCCGTCCAATCCCAAATCCTGACCCCCTCCCCCGTTCCAAGTGCTATATAGTGGCACTTTCCATATCCAGTCAACACAGAGATAATATACAACTCCTCGCAGAAATCCAACATATAGGAAAAGAAGCCATAATCTAAGACTGTTAATCACCCTAGATTGGATACCAAGTTACATTGACATAGATCGTAATGAAAAGGCAAACTCACTAGCAAAAACTGCGACGGCTCTTACTGTTGTACAGGTTCAAATACCTCCAAGTTTTTCACAGAGCAAATCAAGAAGAAAATACGCCCAACTATAAAAAGTCGCCAGAGACCCAAAGTAGAGGAAGGAAGATCCACTGCGATATGGTACGAACAAGCCACTGGGTTATACTGTTTGAAGCCTGAGAAAAAAATATACAGAGACATTGCAGTAGCCATACATTCCACAACGACTACAATGATTAGAAAAGCTGTTAAGGAATGGGACTCACTAGTGAACATTCTGCACCCACATCCGCCACTAATATAATGTTAATAAAACAGAAAAAGGGGGAAACACCACCTCCATTTAATACTTTGACCCAAATATCAGTTATCGCGAATAACCGAACTCAATTACGGGCTCACAACAGCTCCTGCTACATGGTCATTTCGTTCTGAATAGCTAAATCTACAACAACAACAACGTTTTCTCACTGATAGTGCCCTTCCCTTCCATACCCTTGGCTTTCAATTGAGCAAAAATATGCTTTACATTTATCTCCAGTTCGAAGAACATTTCAGCATGACAATGATTAGAATTTGTAATTATGGATTCAAGCAGGTATAATTAATTCCAATAAGTCGTTATTGGGGATCCAAATTTAATTTTTTTCACAAATTTCATCAATGATTCTGGCAGATAATTTCATAACAAATGGATATAAAAATTGATAAAATTATTGTCCAAAACAGGTGAGAATAAACTCTTAATGAATTGTTGTTTACATTTATTAAAAGAAAATTTAACATCTCATTCATATTTAAGTTACAAGATATATAAAAAAATTGAACAAATTTAGTGCAGAGGCCTCTCTTAAATTCAGTAAACTTCATTACCATGTCAAAATTAAACTGCAGAAGTAGCAGGCGATTTGAATATTTTCAGTGTTGAATATGTCTATCAATTATATTATTCCACAAGTTTGGTAGTTTCCTTCCATGCAAGGATGTCCGCCTGGAGTTGGGGAAGACGACTATAGGAGCCCTGGTCTAGAGGACACCGCGTGAAGGGGTCCAGCCCGGACTCCAGTAGCAGGCGAATCAGCGTCGACTCGTCTGTCACCATCTTGGACGAGTGCAGCAGCACCGGCGCCTCCATCACCGCCAGCGTCACGCTGTCTCTGAACTCTTCCGGGACCTCCTCCGATGATTCCTGATACGGCACTGGGAAATGATGAAAGAAAGTATTGGAATCGGCTGCCTTCTTCCCAAGGGAAGATAGATACTGTGCGTGGTCAAGTCGCAGAACCTGATAGACCGAACTAAATATTTCTGATTCACGTATGCTTTTGTAAGTACTATCAAAGAGGTCCGCAAAAAACTTGTATCTGTTTCCTTCAATATCTTCTGAGGTCAAGCCAATTGTAACAAATGACACTGTTATGGCAACTAGGGTATCTGCAACGACCTTAGCCAGGCCAGGAGCTCGATAAGCTTTCCTGAGTTTCCGTAAATCGACAAACTCCATATACAAATGAATAACATGCTCGGTCATATATAACCTCTTCTTTCCTATTAAATTTAGGGATTCCTCCGCCATTTGTTTTAAGACCTTCATTAGATTGTAGAGTAAGGATACTTCTGGTCCGACATTTATTCTTGTTAACTGGTCAACTGCTGCATCACCAATACCATCAAGGTGGCCATATTCATCAAGGGTGACTAACATATCTTTAAGTTCATGAAGTAATATTGGAGCTTCATCATCTGTACATAAATGATCGCGATCCATATATTTTCCGTTGATCACAAGGCCTGCAGCTGCTTGCATTCCCGAGGCGGCATCCTGTAAGAAAGTCTCTGGCCAAATGTGGATTAAGTGAACCATTCTCAGACGCAGGTACGGGTTAGGGCACATCTCTGGGTCTGCGAACATTGTTAGTATCCAGGGCTTCACGACAGACTCGAGTGCGCTTAAATTGATGTCATTATCAGGCTCACAAGATGGTGCTAGGTCAATAATTCCCCAAAGGACATCTTCCCATTGCCCCGTCATCTTGACCGACGTCGTACGCATGGAGAGAGTTAATGCGCACAAAATTCCAAGTTGTACGCTGCTAGTGAATAACATCGTAGAATCGTTATTATGCAAGTCATTAAGAATGGCTTTTGATTTGTCAATAAATTCTAACATTTTGTCGCCAGAAAATCCTTCACCGAGGTTCATTACGTCGACTAAGATCGATAGTGGAAGACTAGGAAAATAATCATCTGCAGCAGTGGTATCCATTGTCTCGGAACGTGTGACAGACTGACAGCAGAAATTGTTCCAACACGCAACCAACTGCAAATGAATATTAACTTCCAAACTCTTGTTTGGAAGTTAATATATAGGTCGCGCTAGGACGAGGTGACGTGACATGCCTGGAGATTGAGGTACATGTGCTGGCTGCTTCACGCTGCCTCACTTGTTATTAATTAAAAATAAGTTTCTAGAATACAAATTATAAAAACAAACCTATTACCTTACTTCGAAAATTTGCACATAAATTTGAACTCTTTTGGCTTTAAATTTCGGATATTATTTATTATCAGGAACTAATCTATGTTTTCAAGGCAAGTGATCTATTTTATGTTCTTTTGCAAAAAAATAAGAATAAAGGTAACGGTAGAAGACCTATTGGCCCATACGAGGCCGCTCCTATTTAAAACCACCTAATCTCATTCATATATATGTCCAACCTACGCTTGAAACAATCAAGGGACCCTACTCTTATTATGTTACCCAGTAATTGATTCAACAAATCAACAACCGTGTTACCGAACCAGTATTTACCCAGGTTTTTCCGAAATATAAACCTATCCAGTTTATACCCAATGTTTCGAGTTCTGTATCGTGATGATACTTTTAATACCCAATTAATATTCCCTTTGTTATGTCCATTAGCTCTCTTGTAACCCTCAATAGGAACATAAGAACAAAGGTAACTGCAGAAGGCCTATTGGCCCATACGAGACAGCTCCTATTTATAAGAACATAAGAACAAAAGAAACTGCAGATGGCCTATTGGCCCATACGAGGCAGCTCCTATTTATAACCACCCAATCCCACTCATATACATGTCCAACCCACGCTTGAAACAATCGAGAGACCCAACCTCATAGAGAATAAACGGGAGACCACGTGTGAGCCAGTGAACGAGGCTTTGTGTACATGCGTGTATTAGGATAAAAAAAAACGAAACAAAAAAAATAGTGAACGGTGATTCGTGGAACAGTGATGTGGAACGGGTATCACAACAACATATAAGTTGGAAGTGAATATTATAAATATAGAACACTAGAAATATAAAATAGTGGCAAGAGGCGGCATCAGTGGTTATAAATCGGGTAACTGGAAACTGGTGACATCAACCTGGGCCACAAGAGGTCACCTGTACTGACCGGGGACCAGCCTCGCTACCTACGCTAAGTACCTGCCATAAAGTTTGAACAAAATAACACACATAATATTACAAATATACGATATACATATAATATTATAATATTAAACATATAAATATATATACATATATATTGTTACAAATATACAATATACATATAATATTATAAATATATAGATATATACAACAAAACAAGGCAATATGGGAGTAAATAAACAAATTTGTGGCCACTGTAACAACTTCTTAAAGACGAAGGTAACGGGAATTGAATGTTATATCTGTAAGACTAGATTCCATTCGGCTTGTACAGGAGTGAGTAACACTACGGCACTGAGAGATGGCCACTTGCTCTGGGTGTGTAAAAATGACCTGCCAGCTTGGAATATCCTAAAAAACCTTCTAGATAACATGACGCATGATCGGAAAACATCATTCATTGGAAGCCTACCAGCCATCCAGAAGGAGTGGGAAAGGAACAACAATTCTAATATACAAGGGGCGGAGGCTATAGTCAGGGATGAAACTGAGGCTGAAACTCAGGAAGTTGCAAACTCTGACTCGGTAGGCCTGGATGTAGATGACGGTAAACTAGAAAGTGTACCAGACAGCACTGACAGCTCGATAGGTACAGACACCACGACGGTTCTCGATAGAGCAATTCAGAACAGAAGGACAGACTTATGCAAATTTTATGCAAAGGGCATATGCAGACATAGATATGCTGGTAATAAGAAAGGATTAGAATGCAGTTACCAACATCCCAAAAAATGTTTAAATATGCTTAGGAAAGGTGAGTGTCGATTTGGATCAATATGTAGGTTTTTCCATCCTGACATGTGCCAAACCTCACTGGAGGACAGAAAATGCTATGACCTTAGCTGCCCACACTTTCACGTGAAAGGCACGGAACGCTACATAAAGAGTGGCAAGCAGGATAATGAATTTGGAGGAAACTCTATAAATTTTTTATACCAGACCGGCAGAGAATTCAAAAGGAGCAGCATGGAGAGTGTATGGAACTGGATGCCAGATCCACTGGCATTCCAGAATTACAGATACAATTACCCACCGAAAGGGAACTACAACTACGACAGAAAACTGTCCTACAACAATCAGTACTGGTCAGAACAAACTCATTATGTCCACGATTAATGGACGTGCCGAAAAAGTCTCCCATTCAAACTATCACTAATAGAGTAACCTCATTCATCTTTGCCAACATACAAGGACTGAAAACAAGAACAAACAACAAAGTACAGTTCATAAATGGCCTCCTCACGGAGTCAAATACAGTATTTGGAGCTTTCACAGAAACCCATGCAGGGGAATTGTTGGACAGTGAGATCTGGATTCCAGGATATAACCTATACAGGTGTGATAGGAAAATTAGGTCACATGGAGGAGTGGGTCTGTATATTAGGGAAGACCTTGTATGCTCGGAGCTCCTAAACGTTACAAATGAGGTGGTAGAGGTACTGGGATTAAAAATAGAGAAAATAAATTTAGTGATTATACTAATATACAAACCGCCAGATGCAACGGCTGAGGAATTCACAGAACAGATAAGCAAAATAGAGAATAGCCTTGATAATTTGGAGAACCCGATACCTGATATTATTTTCCTAGGTGACTTCAACTTGCCTAGTCTCAGGTGGAAAATAGCAAACAATAATATTATACCAGGAAATCTATCAGGACCTAGCCAACCACAGATTAGAGAACTACTTAGATTCTGTGACAAATTTTCACTCAATCAGCAGATATCGGAGCCAACGAGAAATGAAAATATTCTAGATCTGGTCTTTACGAACAATGAAGACATTATCAGAGACATTACGATATCAGATACCACATACTCAGATCACAAACTCATTGAAGTGCAAACGACCATCAATACTCAGAATAGACCTAAAACGTTGATAAAGCGAGAGGGGCTATTCAGTAAATTCAATTTTAATAATAAAAGGATAGACTGGGAGATAATAAACAGGGAACTTACAAACATTCCATGGGGAACTGTTCTAAATAATACAAGTCCTACAGAAGGAATAGAAAAACTTACTTCAGAAGCGTATCAAGTCTGTCTGAAACATGTTCCTTTGAGGAAAGCCAGAAAGAGATCTAACGTAGAAAGAGAACGCAGACGACACTATAAACGCAGGAAAAAAATAACGGAACTGCTTATGCAGACACGAATTTCCCGTCAAAGAAGGAATAATTTAAATAGGGAGATTGAAGAAATCGAGCGGAAATTGAAACACTCATATGAAACTGAAGAAAGGCAGTTAGAACAGAAAGCAATTCAGGAAATAAAGAAAAATCCCAAATATTTTTTCTCATATGCGAAATCAAAAGCAAAAACCACTGCCAGTATTGGACCTATTCGTACAAGTGAAGGTTCATACACGGAGGATGACAAAGAAATTAGTGAAATCCTAAAAAAGCAGTATGAGGACATGTTTAGCACTCCAATAAACAACATGAAGGTGGAAGATCCAGACAATTTCTTTATGCGGGATATTCAAACCCCGGTAAATATAACTGATATAAACACGAGCGCACTAAATTTTGAAAAAGAAATTGAAAACATGCCCATGCACTCGGCCCCAGGTCCAGACTCATGGAATTCAATATTTATAAAGAAATGCAAAGTGCCGGTAGCACAGGCACTCAGTATAGTGTGGAGGAAGAGCTTGGACACGGGGGAGATACCAGATGCACTTAAAGTAGCAGACATAGCCCCTCTACACAAGGGAGGGAGCAAAGCATTGGCAAAAAATTATAGACCAGTTGCACTAACATCGCACATCATAAAAGTATTTGAGAGAGTGATTAGGAGTCAGGTCACCAATTTCATGGAGACCAATGACCTTCATAACCCAGGCCAACATGGATTTCGAGCGGGAAGATCGTGCCTCTCACAGCTACTTGAGCACTACGACAAAGTCACTGAGGCATTAGAAGAGAAACAGAATGCTGATGTGATATACACGGACTTCGCAAAGGCCTTCGATAAATGTGACCATGTCGTGATAGCACACAAAATGAAGTCAATGGGAATAACCGGTAAAGTAGGACGCTGGATACTCAGTTTTCTGTCAAACAGGACTCAGCGAGTAACTGTCAACCATATAAAATCTAGTCCAAGTGCAGTGAAAAGCTCTGTACCTCAGGGTACAGTCCTTGCACCACTGCTTTTCCTTATTCTCATATCAGATATAGACAAAAATACAAGTCACAGCTTCGTATCATCCTTTGCAGATGACACAAAAATCAGTATGAAAATTACCTCGGCTGAGGACATTGAAAAACTTCAAGCTGATATTAATAAAGTTTTCGACTGGGCATCAGAAAATAACATGATGTTTAACAGTGATAAATTCCAGGTACTCAGGTACGGTAAAAATGAGGACCTTAAACATAATACAGAGTACAAAACACAATCAAATGTACCCATAGTAGGAAAACAGCATGTAAAGGATTTGGGAATAATAATGTCTGACGACCTAACGTTTAAGGAGCATAACCAAGCAAATATTGCGACAGCCAGAAAAATGATAGGATGGATTACGAGAACTTTCAAATCCAGGGATCCCATCACAATGGTTGTACTCTTCAAGGCACTTGTGTTGTCCCGTCTTGAGTACTGCTCAGTACTCACTTCCCCCTTCAAAGCAGGAGAGATTGCTGAAATAGAGGGAATACAGAGAACATATACGGCACGCATAGACGCAATAAAGCACCTAAATTATTGGGATCGTCTCAAAGCCCTCCAAATGTACTCACTAGAAAGAAGACGAGAGAGATATCAAATAATATACACCTGGAAGATACTGGAGGGCCAAGTACCAAATCTACACAGTAAAATAACAACGTACTGGAGTGAACGACATGGAAGAAAATGTAGAATAGAACCAATGAAGAGCAGAGGTGCCATAGGCACAATCAGAGAACACTGTATAAACATCAGAGGTCCGCGGTTGTTCAACGTCCTCCCAGCAAGCATAAGAAATATTGCCGGAACAACCGTGGACATTTTCAAGAGGAAACTAGATTTATTCCTCCAAGGAGTGCCGGACCAACCGGGCTGTGGTGGGTATGTGGGCCTGCGGGCCGCTCCAAGCAACAGCCTGGTGGACCAAACTCTCACAAGTCGAGCCTGGCCTCGGGCCGGGCTTGGGGAGTAGACGAACTCCCAGAACCCCATCAATCAGGTATCAACCAGGTATCAACCTCCATCACGTTACGCGGCAATTGGTTCCACAAATCAACAAAAACCGGTTGTTGACTTGTGGAACTAATTACCACATAATGTGGTGGAGGAGGGGTCCCTCGATTGTTTCAAACGTGGGTTGGATATGTATATGAGTGGGATTGGGTGATAATATATAGGAGCCTTGGATAGGCTCCTAGTGCAACGATTTTCGGCCTCGGGTAAGGTATGCGACGTTCTGTTAGGAGGACAATCACTTGTCTAGTGAAAGACGTCTACCGAGGGGAGAGATAATTAGTATGTGTGTTCCGACAATAACATGTAAAATAGCACCATTGAGTACTACTGCTCCCTCATCCGAATCAAGAACTTCCGATATACAATGAAATCACAATAATGTGACATGTTTGAGAAACTTTTTGCAGCCGGACAACGGAATCGAAGCTGAATCTTAACCCATTGACTACGATATGCTAAAAGTTGCACAACCTGGAGTCCAACAGAAAAATATGAATTTAAAATATTTAAACTTTAAGCCACACTGGTCTGAGGCCGCGTTGATCTCGCTCTTCGTCTCCTCATATAAGCAGCTAGACCTCTGAATGTACAAATATTCACGAACTACTGATGGTAAGTTATCTGGAATAATGTCTACTCTCAATTTAGTGTTTCTCTACACACACCACTTGTTTTTCAACATATACTCAATAAGTATCAACGCTGACTTTGACGACAGCGTTGGTCATTCGTTGAGCTTAACAAGTACTGTATATTTCCCGGATTCATGAAGCAATTCCGCAAGCACTTACGAACCTGTAAATCTTTTCTCAATCTTTGGCGACTTTGTTTACAATTATTAAACAGTTAATGAGCACCGAAGCACCAGGAGGCTGTTTATAACAATAACAACAAGTATATCGTCTAACGATCATTGGTGCGGTGGTCACGGTACTGTGTACGTTTAGGGGTGATCCTGGACGGCATGGGTTCGAATCCTGGCTGGGTCAAAGAGTTCGTAGTGATATATATATATATATATATATATATATATATATATATATATATATATATTTGTGTCTGAATAATACAGCAAAGCTTATAGGGTAAATCTTTTCAACTTATTAAAAACCTTATCACCACTTCCCTATATCTATGACGTGATCATCTAGAACGCGGCCCCCTTCGCCAGAGACGACCTCCTTATATGTAGCCTAATATAGTTTTGTTGTTGGGATTAAAGAGGCTTATCAACTGCGGGAGGCTAGCTAGTTCAAGTTTTCTAATTAGGAAGCATACTTTAATCAATTCCTGAGGCCTATTGAGGGTATTGGCACGCTCTCAGAGCGCACGTGCACGATAATGGAGATGCAACGAACTAATTTAATGGTACAAGAACATTTTTATCCAAGAACGAATGTGTATGAAACATGCCGATTTTGACGAGTTGTGGCATTGAAACGAGACCGTTCTACATACTGAGTGTAAAGAACAGATAGATTCCCAAATTATTTGATGTATTAATCAAATTTATTAATAATTAATACAAATTATTCAATTTATGTTTTGATCTCAATTAGTTTTAAGTTTTAGTCTAAGTGTTTTTCCCTATATCTTGACCGAAACGCTAAAGCCAGGCTAGGTCATTCTAATACCAGGCTATATTCAATAACAATATTCACTTGCTACTTTCTCCCACCACCATCAGCTGTGAATAGACAAAGTGCATATCAAAAGCTTTTGTAAAGTGAAAGGGAAAAAAATACAAACAAATGAATACAGGTGGAAGCTGGAAATGCCAATTAGTCAAAGAAATATAATGACATACTCGTATCCTGTACTGGGTGGTCTAGTAGCAATGGGTATAAATTGAGTAACATTAGATTTAGAAAAGAATTACGGGCACCTGGCATCTCTTGGATGGCTAAATCCTAATCAGTCCCAGTGGATCTTCCTTCTGCTACTTTGGCTCTGTGCCACTTGATGGTTGGGAGTATTTTCCTCTTGATTTGCTCCAATCCCCAACTGTCCAACTGGTTGGGCACCTTTCCTTTTCCTAAACTGCCTAACTGTTTGGGCACCTTTCACCTTTCCTCCCGTCCAATCCCAAATCCTGACCCCCTCCCCCGTTCCAAGTGCTATATAGTGGCACTTTCCATATCCAGTCAACACAGAGATAATATACAACTCCTCGCAGAAATCCAACATATAGGAAAAGAAGCCATAATCTAAGACTGTTAATCACCCTAGATTGGATACCAAGTTACATTGACATAGATCGTAATGAAAAGGCAAACTCACTAGCAAAAACTGCGACGGCTCTTACTGTTGTACAGGTTCAAATACCTCCAAGTTTTTCACAGAGCAAATCAAGAAGAAAATACGCCCAACTATAAAAAGTCGCCAGAGACCCAAAGTAGAGGAAGGAAGATCCACTGCGATATGGTACGAACAAGCCACTGGGTTATACTGTTTGAAGCCTGAGAAAAAAATATACAGAGACATTGCAGTAGCCATACATTCCACAACGACTACAATGATTAGAAAAGCTGTTAAGGAATGGGACTCACTAGTGAACATTCTGCACCCACATCCGCCACTAATATAATGTTAATAAAACAGAAAAAGGGGGAAACACCACCTCCATTTAATACTTTGACCCAAATATCAGTTATCGCGAATAACCGAACTCAATTACGGGCTCACAACAGCTCCTGCTACATGGTCATTTCGTTCTGAATAGCTAAATCTACAACAACAACAACGTTTTCTCACTGATAGTGCCCTTCCCTTCCATACCCTTGGCTTTCAATTGAGCAAAAATATGCTTTACATTTATCTCCAGTTCGAAGAACATTTCAGCATGACAATGATTAGAATTTGTAATTATGGATTCAAGCAGGTATAATTAATTCCAATAAGTCGTTATTGGGGATCCAAATTTAATTTTTTTCACAAATTTCATCAATGATTCTGGCAGATAATTTCATAACAAATGGATATAAAAATTGATAAAATTATTGTCCAAAACAGGTGAGAATAAACTCTTAATGAATTGTTGTTTACATTTATTAAAAGAAAATTTAACATCTCATTCATATTTAAGTTACAAGATATATAAAAAATTGAACAAATTTAGTGCAGAGGCCTCTCTTAAATTCAGTAAACTTCATTACCATGTCAAAATTAAACTGCAGAAGTAGCAGGCGATTTGAATATTTTCAGTGTTGATTATGTCTATCAATTATATTATTCCACAAGTTTGGTAGTTTCCTTCCATGCAAGGATGTCCGCCTGGAGTTGGGGAAGACGACTATAGGAGCCCTGGTCTAGAGGACACCGCGTGAAGGGGTCCAGCCCGGACTCCAGTAGCAGGCGAATCAGCGTCGACTCGTCTGTCACCATCTTGGACGAGTGCAGCAGCACCGGCGCCTCCATCACCGCCAGCGTCACGCTGTCTCTGAACTCTTCCGGGACCTCCTCCGATGATTCCTGATACGGCACTGGGAAATGATGAAAGAAAGTATTGGAATCGGCTGCCTTCTTCCCAAGGGAAGATAGATACTGTGCGTGGTCAAGTCGCAGAACCTGATAGACCGAACTAAATATTTCTGATTCACGTATGCTTTTGTAAGTACTATCAAAGAGGTCCGCAAAAAACTTGTATCTGTTTCCTTCAATATCTTCTGAGGTCAAGCCAATTGTAACAAATGACACTGTTATGGCAACTAGGGTATCTACAACGACCTTAGCCAGGCCAGGAGCTCGATAAGCTTTCCTGAGTTTCCGTAAATCGACAAACTCCATATACAAATGAATAACATGCTCGGTCATATATAACCTCTTCTTTCCTATTAAATTTAGGGATTCCTCCGCCATTTGTTTTAAGACCTTCATTAGATTGTAGAGTAAGGATACTTCTGGTCCGACATTTATTCTTGTTAACTGGTCAACTGCTGCATCACCAATACCATCAAGGTGGCCATATTCATCAAGGGTTACTAACATATCTTTAAGTTCATGAAGTAATATTGGAGCTTCATCATCTGTACATAAATGATCGCGATCCATATATTTTCCGTTGATCACAAGGCCTGCAGCTGCTTGCATTCCCGAGGCGGCATCCTGTAAGAAAGTCTCTGGCCAAATGTGGATTAAGTGAACCATTCTCAGACGCAGGTACGGGTTAGGGCACATCTCTGGGTCTGCGAACATTGTTAGTATCCAGGGCTTCACGACAGACTCGAGTGCGCTTAAATTGATGTCATTATCAGGCTCACAAGATGGTGCTAGGTCAATAATTCCCCAAAGGACATCTTCCCATTGCCCCGTCATCTTGACCGACGTCGTACGCATGGAGAGAGTTAATGCGCACAAAATTCCAAGTTGTACGCTGCTAGAGAATAACATCGTAGAATCGTTATTATGCAAGTCATTAAGAATGGCTTTTGATTTGTCAATAAATTCTAACATTTTGTCGCCAGAAAATCCTTCACCGAGGTTCATTACGTCGACTAAGATCGATAGTGGAAGACTAGGAAAATAATCATCTGCAGCAGTGGTATCCATTGTCTCGGAACGTGTGACAGACTGACAGTAGAAATTGTTCCAACACGCAACCAACTGCAAATGAATATTAACTTCCAAACTCTTGTTTGGAAGTTAATATATAGGTCGCGCTAGGACGAGGTGACGTGACATGCCTGGAGATTGAGGTACATGTGCTGGCTGCTTCACGCTGCCTCACTTGTTATTAATTAAAAATAAGTTTCTAGAATACAAATTATAAAAACAAACCTATTACCTTACTTCGAAAATTTGCACATAAATTTGAACTCTTTTGGCTTTAAATTTCGGATATTATTTATTATCAGGAACTAATCTATGTTTTCAAGGCAAGTGATCTATTTTATGTTCTTTTGCAAAAAAATAAGAATAAAGGTAACGGTAGAAGACCTATTGGCCCATACGAGGCCGCTCCTATTTAAAACCACCTAATCTCATTCATATATATGTCCAACCTACGCTTGAAACAATCAAGGGACCCTACTCTTATTATGTTACGCAGTAATTGATTCCACAAATCAACAACCGTGTTACCGAACCAGTATTTACCCAGGTTTTTCCGAAATATAAACCTATCCAGTTTATACCCAATGTTTCGAGTTCTGTATCGTGATGATATTTTTAATACCCAATTAATATTCCCTTTGTTATGTCCATTAGCTCTCTTGTAACCCTCAATAGGAACATAAGAACAAAGGTAACTGCAGAAGGCCTATTGGCCCATACGAGACAGCTCCTATTTATAAGAACATAAGAACAAAGGTAACTGCAGATGGCCTATTGGCCCATACGAGGCAGCTCCTATTTATAACCACCCAATCCCACTCATATACATGTCCAACCCACGCTTGAAACAATCGAGAGACCCAACCTCCATCACGTTACGCGGCAATTGGTTCCACAAATCAACAAAAACCGGTTGTTGACTTGTGGAACTAATTACCACATAATGTGGTGGAGGAGGGGTCCCTCGATTGTTTCAAACGTGGGTTGGATATGTATATGAGTGGGATTGGGTGATAATATATAGGAGCCTTGGATGGGCTCCTAGTGCAACGATTTTCGGCCTCGGGTAAGGTATGCGACGTTCTGTTAGGAGGACAATCACTTGTCTAGTGAAAGACGTCTACCGAGGGGAGAGATAACTAGTATGTGTGTTCCGACAATAACATGTAAAATAGCACCATTGAGTACTACTGCTCCCTCATCCGAATCAAGAACTTCCGATATACAATGAAATCACAATAATGTGACATGTTTGAGAAACTTTTTGCAGCCGGACAACGGAATCGAAGCTGAATCTTAACCCATTGACTACGATATGCTAAAAGTTGCACAACCTGGAGTCCAACAGAAAAATATGAATTTAAAATATTTAAACTTTAAGCCACACTGGTCTGAGGCCGCGTTGATCTCGCTCTTCGTCTCCTCATATAAGCAGCTAGACCTCTGAATGTACAAATATTCACGAACTACTGATGGTAAGTTATCTGGAATAATGTCTACTCTCAATTTAGTGTTTCTCTACACACACCACTTGTTTTTCAACATATACTCAATAAGTATCAACGCTGACTTTGACGACAGCGTTGGTCATTCGTTGAGCTTAACAAGTACTGTATATTTCCCGGATTCATGAAGCAATTCCGCATGCACTTACGAACCTGTACATCTTTTCTCAATCTTTGGCGGCTTTGTTTACAATTATTAAAGAGTTAATGAGCACCGAAGCACCAGGAGGCTGTTTATAACAAAAACAACAAGTATATCGTCTAACGATCATTGGTGCGGTGGTCACGGTACTGTGTACGTTTAGGGGTGATCCTGGACGGCATGGGTTCGAATCCTGGCCGGGTCAAAGAGTTCTTAGTTATATATATATATATATATATATATATATATATATATATATATATATATATATATATATATATATATATATATATATATATATATATATATATATATATATTTGTGTCTGAATAATACAGGCAAAGCTTATAGGGTAAATCTTTTCAACTTATTAAAAACTTTATCACCACTTCCCTATATCTATGACGTGATCATCTAGAACGCGGCCCCCTTCGCCAGAGACGACCTCCTTATATGTAGCCTAATATAGTTTTGTTGTTGGGATTAAAGAGGCTTATCAACTGCGGGAGGCTAGCTAGTTCAAGTTTTCTAATTAGGAAGCATACTTTAATCAATTCCTGAGGCCTATTGAGCGTATTGGCACGCTCTCAGAGCGCACGTGCACGATAATGGAGATGCAACGAACTAATTTAATGGTACAAGAACATTTTTATCCAAGAACGAATGTGTATGAAACATGCCGATTTTGACGAGTTGTGGCATTGAAACGAGACCGTTCTACATACTGAGTGTAAAGAACAGATAGATTCCCAAATTATTTGATGTATTAATCAAATTTATTAATAATTAATACAAATTATTCAATTTATGTTTTGATCTCAATTAGTTTTAAGTTTTAGTCTAAGTGTTTTTCCCTATATCTTGACCGAAACGCTAAAGCCAGGCTAGGTCATTCTAATACCAGGCTATATTCAATAACAATATTCACTTGCTACTTTCTCCCACCACCATCAGCTGTGAATAGACAAAGTGCATATCAAAAGCTTTTGTAAAGTGAAAGGGAAAAAAATACAAACAATTGAATACAGGTGGAAGCTGGAAATGCCAATTAGTCAAAGAAATATAATGACATACTCGTATCCTGTACTGGGTGGTCTAGTAGCAATGGGTATAAATTGAGTAACATTAGATTTAGAAAAGAATTACGGGCACCTGGCATCTCTTGGATGGCTAAATCCTAATCAGTCCCAGTAGATCTTCCTTCTGCTACTTTGGCTCTGTGCCACTTGATGGTTGGGAGTATTTTCCTCTTGATTTGCTCCAATCCCCAACTGTCCAACTGGTTGGGCACCTTTCCTTTTCCTAAACTGCCTAACTGTTTGGGCACCTTTCACCTTTCCTCCCGTCCAATCCCAAATCCTGACCCCCTCCCCCGTTCCAAGTGCTATATAGTGGCACTTTCCATATCCAGTCAACACAGAGATAATATACAACTCCTCGCAGAAATCCAACATATAGGAAAAGAAGCCATAATCTAAGACTGTTAATCACCCTAGATTGGATACCAAGTTACATTGGCATAGATCGTAATGAAAAGGCAAACTCACTAGCAAAAACTGCGACTGCTCTTACTGTTGTACAGGTTCAAATACCTCCAAGTTTTTCACAGAGCAAATCAAGAAGAAAATACGCCCAACTATAAAAAGTCGCCAGAGACCCAAAGTAGAGGAAGGAAGATCCACTGCGATATGGTACGAACAAGCCACTGGGTTATACTGTTTGAAGCCTGAGAAAAAAATATACAGAGACATTGCAGTAGCCATACATTCCACAACGACTACAATGATTAGAAAAGCTGTTGAGGAATGGGACTCACTACTGAACATTCTGCACCCACATCCGCCACTAATATAATGTTAATAAAACAGAAAAAGGGGGAAACACCACCTCCATTTAATACTTTGACCCAAATATCAGTTATCACGAATAACCTAACTCAATTACGGGCTCACAACAGCTCCTGCTACATGGTCATTTCGTTCTGAATAGCTAAATCTACAACAACAACAACGTTTTCTCACTGATAGTGCCCTTCCCTTCCATACCCTTGGCTTTCAATTGAGCAAAAATATGCTTTACATTTATCTCCAGTTCGAGGAACATTTCAGCATGACAATGATTAGAATTTGTAATTATGGATTCAAGCAGGTATAATTAATTCCAATAAGTCGTTATTGGGGATCCAAATTTAATTTTTTTCACAAATTTCATCAATGATTCTGGCAGATAATTTCATAACAAATGGATATAAAAATTGATAAAATTATTGTCCAAAACAGGTGAAAATAAACTCTTAATGAATTGTTGTTTACATTTATTAAAAGAAAATTTAACATCTCATTCATATTTAAGTTACAAGATAAATAAAAAATTGAACAAATTTAGTGCAGAGGCCTCTCTTAAATTCAGTAAACTTCATTACCATGTCAAAATTAAACTGCAGAAGTAGCAGGCGATTTGAATATTTTCAGTGTTGATTATGTCTATCAATTATATTATTCCACAAGTTTGGTAGTTTCCTTCCATGCAAGGATGTCCGCCTGGAGTTGGGGAAGACGACTATAGGAGCCCTGGTCTAGAGGACACCGCGTGAAGGGGTCCAGCCCGGACTCCAGTAGCAGGCGAATCAGCGTCGACTCGTCTGTCACCATCTTGGACGAGTGCAGCAGCACCGGCGCCTCCATCACCGCCAGCGTCACGCTGTCTCTGAACTCTTCCGGGACCTCCTCCGATGATTCCTGATACGGCACTGGGAAATGATGAAAGAAAGTATTGGAATCGGCTGCCTTCTTCCCAAGGGAAGATAGATACTGTGCGTGGTCAAGTCGCAGAACCTGATAGACCGAACTAAATATTTCTGATTCACGTATGCTTTTGTAAGTACTATCAAAGAGGTCCGCAAAAAACTTGTATCTGTTTCCTTCAATATCTTCTGAGGTCAAGCCAATTGTAACAAATGACACTGTTATGGCAACTAGGGTATCTGCAACGACCTTAGCCAGGCCAGGAGCTCGATAAGCTTTCCTGAGTTTCCGTAAATCGACAAACTCCATATACAAATGAATAACATGCTCGGTCATATATAACCTCTTCTTTCCTATTAAATTTAGGGATTCCTCCGCCATTTGTTTTAAGACCTTCATTAGATTGTAGAGTAAGGATACTTCTGGTCCGACATTTATTCTTGTTAACTGGTCAACTGCTGCATCACCAATACCATCAAGGTGGCCATATTCATCAAGGGTTACTAACATATCTTTAAGTTCATGAAGTAATATTGGAGCTTCATCATCTGTACATAAATGATCGCGATCCATATATTTTCCGTTGATCACAAGGCCTGCAGCTGCTTGCATTCCCGAGGCGGCATCCTGTAAGAAAGTCTCTGGCCAAATGTGGATTAAGTGAACCATTCTCAGACGCAGGTACGGGTTAGGGCACATCTCTGGGTCTGCGAACATTGTTAGTATCCAGGGCTTCACGACAGACTCGAGTGCGCTTAAATTGATGTCATTATCAGGCTCACAAGATGGTGCTAGGTCAATAATTCCCCAAAGGACATCTTCCCATTGCCCCGTCATCTTGACCGACGTCGTACGCATGGAGAGAGTTAATGCGCACAAAATTCCAAGTTGTACGCTGCTAGAGAATAACATCGTAGAATCGTTATTATGCAAGTCATTAAGAATGGCTTTTGATTTGTCAATAAATTCTAACATTTTGTCGCCAGAAAATCCTTCACCGAGGTTCATTACGTCGACTAAGATCGATAGTGGAAGACTAGGAAAATAATCATCTGCAGCAGTGGTATCCATTGTCTCGGAACGTGTGACAGACTGACAGTAGAAATTGTTCCAACACGCAACCAACTGCAAATGAATATTAACTTCCAAACTCTTGTTTGGAAGTTAATATATAGGTCGCGCTAGGACGAGGTGACGTGACATGCCTGGAGATTGAGGTACATGTGCTGGCTGCTTCACGCTGCCTCACTTGTTATTAATTAAAAATAAGTTTCTAGAATACAAATTATAAAAACAAACCTATTACCTTACTTCGAAAATTTGCACATAAATTTGAACTCTTTTGGCTTTAAATTTCGGATATTATTTATTATCAGGAACTAATCTATGTTTTCAAGGCAAGTGATCTATTTTATGTTCTTTTGCAAAAAAATAAGAATAAAGGTAACGGTAGAAGACCTATTGGCCCATACGAGGCCGCTCCTATTTAAAACCACCTAATCTCATTCATATATATGTCCAACCTACGCTTGAAACAATCAAGGGACCCTACTCTTATTATGTTACGCAGTAATTGATTCCACAAATCAACAACCGTGTTACCGAACCAGTATTTACCCAGGTTTTTCCGAAATATAAACCTATCCAGTTTATACCCAATGTTTCGAGTTCTGTATCGTGATGATATTTTTAATACCCAATTAATATTCCCTTTGTTATGTCCATTAGCTCTCTTGTAACCCTCAATAGGAACATAAGAACAAAGGTAACTGCAGAAGGCCTATTGGCCCATACGAGACAGCTCCTATTTATAAGAACATAAGAACAAAGGTAACTGGAGATGGCCTATTGGCCCATACGAGGCAGCTCCTATTTATAACCACCCAATCCCACTCATATACATGTCCAACCCACGCTTGAAACAATCGAGAGACCCAACCTCCATCACGTTACGCGGCAATTGGTTCCACAAATCAACAAAAACCGGTTGTTGACATGTGGAACTAATTACCACATAATGTGGTGGAGGAGGGGTCCCTCGATTGTTTCAAAAGTGGGTTGGATATGTATATGAGTGGGATTGGGTGATAATATATAGGAGCCTTGGATGGGCTCCTAGTGCAACGATTTTCGGCCTCGGGTAAGGTATGCGACGTTCTGTTAGGAGGACAATCACTTGTCTAGTGAAAGACGTCTACCGAGGGGAGAGATAATTAGTATGTGTGTTCCGACAATAACATGTAAAATAGCACCATTGAGTACTACTGCTCCCTCATCCGAATCAAGAACTTCCGATATACAATGAAATCACAATAATGTGACATGTTTGAGAAACTTTTTGCAGCCGGACAACGGAATCGAAGCTGAATCTTAACCCATTGACTACGATATGCTAAAAGTTGCACAACCTGGAGTCCAACAGAAAAATATGAATTTAAAATATTTAAACTTTAAGCCACACTGGTCTGAGGCCGCGTTGATCTCGCTCTTCGTCTCCTCATATAAGCAGCTAGACCTCTGAATGTACAAATATTCACGAACTACTGATGGTAAGTTATCTGGAATAATGTCTACTCTCAATTTAGTGTTTCTCTACACACACCACTTGTTTTTCAACATATACTCAATAAGTATCAACGCTGACTTTGACGACAGCGTTGGTCATTCGTTGAGCTTAACAAGTACTGTATATTTTCCGGATTCATGAAGCAATTCCGCAAGCACTTACGAACCTGTACATCTTTTCTCAATCTTTGGCGGCTTTGTTTACAATTATTAAAGAGATAATGAGCACCGAAGCACCAGGAGGCTGTTTATAACAATAACAACAAGTATACCGTCTAACGATCATTGGTGCGGTGGTCACGGTACTGTGTACGTTTAGGGGTGATCCTGGACGGCATGGGTTCGAATCCTGGCCGGGTCAAAGAGTTCTTAGTGATATATTATATATATATATATAATATATATATATATATATATATATATATATATATATATATATATATATATATATATATATATATATATATATATATATATATTTGTGTCTGAATAATACAGGCAAAGCTTATAGGGTAAATCTTTTCAACTTATTAAAAACTTTATCACCACTTCCCTATATCTATGACGTGATCATCTAGAACGCGGCCCCCTTCGCCAGAGACGACCTCCTTATATGTAGCCTAATATAGTTTTGTTGTTGGGATTAAAGAGGCTTATCAACTGCGGGAGGCTAGCTAGTTCAAGTTTTCTAATTAGGAAGCATACTTTAATCAATTCCTGAGGCCTATTGAGCGTATTGGCACGCTCTCAGAGCGCACGTGCACGATAATGGAGATGCAACGAACTAATTTACTGGTACAAGAACATTTTTATCCAAGAACGAATGTGTATGAAACATGCCGATTTTGACGAGTTGTGGCATTGAAACGAGACCGTTCTACATACTGAGTGTAAAGAACAGAGAGATTCCCAAATTATTTGATGTATTAATCAAATTTATTAATAATTAATACAAATTATTCAATTTATGTTTTGATCTCAATTAGTTTTAAGTTTTAGTCTAAGTGTTTTTCCCTATATCTTGACCGAAACGCTAAAGCCAGGCTAGGTCATTCTAATACCAGGCTATATTCAATAACAATATTCACTTGCTACTTTCTCCCACCACCATCAGCTGTGAATAGACAAAGTGCATATCAAAAGCTTTTGTAAAGTGAAAGGGAAAAAAATACAAACAAATGAATACAGGTGGAAGCTGGAAATGCCAATTAGTCAAAGAAATATAATGACATACTCGTATCCTGTACTGGGTGGTCTAGTAGCAATGGGTATAAATTGAGTAACATTAGATTTAGAAAAGAATTACGGGCACCTGGCATCTCTTGGATGGCTAAATCCTAATCAGTCCCAGTGGATCTTCCTTCTGCTACTTTGGCTCTGTGCCACTTGATGGTTGGGAGTATTTTCCTCTTGATTTGCTCCAATCCCC
>NW_027190548.1:0-5000 GCF_040958095.1 Procambarus clarkii
GGTCGAGGACCGGGCCACTGGGACACTAAAGCCCCGAAATCATCTCAAGATAACCTCAAGATAAGGGGCACACGCACTAGGGGACACAGGTGGAAACTGAGTGCCCAAATGAGCCACAGAGATATAAGAAAAAACTTTTTTAGTGTCAGTGGTTGACAAATGGAATGCATTAGGCAGTAATGTGGAGAAGGCTGACTCCATACACAGTTTCAAGTGTAGATATGATAGAGCACAATAGGCTCAAGAACCTGTACACCTGTTGATTGACGGTTGAGAGGTGGGACCACAGAGCCAGAGCTCAACCCCCGCAAGAACAACTAGGTGAGTACACACACACACACACACACACACACACGCACGCACACGCACGCACACACACACACACAAACAAACACACACACACACACACATTAGGTAAGTACACACACACACACACACACACTCAAACACACAAACACACACACACACATACACACACACACGTACACACACACACACACACACTCAAACACAAACACACACACACACACATACACACACACACACACACACACACACACGCACGCACACGCACGCACACACACACACACACACACACAAACACACACACACACATTAGGTGAGTACACACACACACACACACACACACTCAAACACACAAACACACACACACACATACACACACACGCACACACACACACACACACACACACACACACACACACACACACACACACACACACACACACACACACACACACACACACACACACACACACAGGAAGCAACCTGTAACAGCTGTTTAAATCCCAGGTACCTATTTACTGCTAGGTAAATGGGGCAACAGGGTGAAACAAACTGCCCAGTTTCTTCTGCCATCACCGGAGGATCGAACACGGACGCTAGGATTACGAGTCGAGAGCGCTGTCTACTCAGCTGTCAGGCCCCGTAGTGCGTGTATTCGTCAAAAACATAATTTGGGAGAGGTTAAGGGAAAGGAATGATGCTTCCTGGGTTGGAGGGTTGGTGTGAGGTTAGTCACTTAGTGGCCTTGGACCTGTGGGGGAGGTCGGGTGGGCGGGGGGTTGCCAGTTATGAATTTAATGAATGAATTTGTTAAGATAGGGTATTTATGTAAAAGACGCTGGGAAGAGATAGTAACAAAAGTGTTCCTGACTGATGTGAGGTAGTGTGTGATTGACTTGTATGTTAGAAAAATTAATGCATACATGAAAATTACCTGTTCTTTGAAAATGTTTCTTTGTAAAATAAGTACAAGTTGTTTTGTAAACAAAATATGATTATTTTTCTTTAATAAACACACATGAGCACAAATGGTCCTCGGGAGTCCGAGAGATTGAGAGCGAACTAAAAATAGTAACAAAAAATGAGACAATGATGGGATACTATGTAATTCAAACATAAACTTGTTAACCATGTAAATTACAGTACCACTAAACACGCGTACACGTACATATGTCAATCAATTTACATAAATAAACATTCACTAATATGTTCCCTTAACAACGGACACAGATAATTACCGTACACGTGTCAGTCCAATTGCAGGTACACAAAGACACACATAGCTGCACTTGTCTGTCGCTCCTGACAATAGTAAACATGTAACAAAAAATGTGACAATGATGGGACACTATGTCATTCACACGTACACACGCTAACATTATAAATTACATTAACACTAAACACGCGTACATGTATATATGTCAATCAATTTACGTAAAAAAACATTCACTAATATGTTCCTTTTACAATTAACACACAGATAATTACCGTACACATGTCAGTCCAATTGCAGGTACACATAGACACACATAGCTGCACTTGTCTGTCGCTCCTGATAATAGTATACATAGGTATACACACAAAACAGTCCTTTATCAACTAATGTGTGTGTGTGTGTTTGTGTGTGTATTTACTCCTTGTATTTATTATTTGTGTCTACAAAATTGAGTTATTAGCTCTTGGACCCCGCCTCTCAAACAAATGTATTTTTCATTTTTTATATCTACTACATTTATTTTTCACTAACATACAAACACACACAGGTACAGGTACACAAAGAATGACAAAGAGGCGTGTGAAGAACTCAACAAAAGGTTCCAGGAGGTCTTTACAATAGAACACGGAGAAGTCACGGCGCTAGGAGAGGTGGCAGCAAACCAGGTGACCTTGGAAAGGTTCGAAATTACAAGAGATGAGGTCAAGAAGCACCTATTGGAGCTGGATGTGAGAAAAGCTGTTGGGCCGGATGGAATCTCACCATGGGTATTGAAAGAGTGTGCAGGAGCACTTTGCTTGCCACTCTCCATAGTGTATAGTAGGTCACTGGAAATGGGAGACCTACCGGAAATATGGAAGACTGCTAATGTAGTACCAATACTTAAAAAGGGTGACAGACAAGAGGCACTGAACTACAGGCCAGTGTCCTTAACTTGTATACCATGCAAGGTGATGGAGAAGATTGTGAGAAAAAACCTAGTAACACATCTGGAGAGAAGAGACTTCGTTACAACCCATCAACATGTGTTCAGGGAGGGTAAATCTTGCCTTACAGGCTTGATAGAATTCTACGATCAGGTGACAAAGATAAGGCAAGAAAGAGAAGAATGGGCGGACTGCGTTTTTTTGGACTGTCGGAAAGCCTTTGACACAGTACCCCATAAAAGGTTGATGCATAAGCTGGAGAAACAGGCAGGAGTAACTAGTAGGGCGCTCCAGTGGATAAGGGAGTACCTAAGCAATAAGAAGCAGAGAGTTATAGTGAGGGTTGAGACCTCAGAATGGCGTGAAGGCACCAGTGGAGTCCCACAGGGCTCTGTGCTTGGACCTATGCTGTTTCTGATATACGTAAATGATCTCCCAGAGGGCATAAACTCATTCCTCTCAATGTTTGCTGACGACGCCAAAATTATGAGAAGGATTAGGACAGAGGAGGACAGCTTGAGGCTTCAAGAAGACCTGGACAAGCTGCAGGAATGGTCGAACAAATGGCTGTTAGAGTTTAACCCAAGCAAATGTAATGTAATGAAGATAGGGGTAGGAAGCAGGAGACCAGATACAAGGTATCACTTGGGAGATGAAATACTTCAAGAGTCAGAGAGAGAGAAAGACCTGGGGGTTGATATCACGCCAGACCTCTCCCCTGAAGCTCATATCAAAAGGATAACATCAGCAGCATATGCCAGGTTGGCTAAATAAGAACGGCCTTTAGAAACTTGTGTAAGGAATCTTTCAGAACATTATATACCACATATGTCAGACCAATCTTGGAGTATGCGGCTCCAGCATGGAGTCCATATCTAGTCAAGCATAAAACTAAACTGGAAAAAGTTCAAAGGTTTGCCACCAGACTAGTACCCGAGCAGAGAGGCATAAGCTACGAGGAGAGACTACGGGAATTGAACCTCACTTCGTTGGAAGACAGAAGAGTTAGGGGGGACATGATCAACACATTCAAGATTCTCAAGGGAATTGACAGGGTTGATAAAGAGAGGCTATTTAACACTAGGGGAGCCGGTCGGCCGAGCGGACAGCACGCGGGACTTGTGATCCTGTGGTCCTGGGTTCGATCCCAGGCGCCGGCGAGAAACAATGGGCAGAGTTTCTTTCACCCTATGCCCCTGTTACCTAGCAGTAAAATAGGTACCTGGGTGTTAGTCAGCTGTCACGGGCTGCTTCCTGGGGGTGAAGGCTTGGTCGAGGACCGGGCCACTGGGACACTAAAGCCCCGAAATCATCTCAAGATAACCTCAAGATAAGGGGCACACGCACTAGGGGACACAGGTGGAAACTGAGTGCCCAAATGAGCCACAGAGATATAAGAAAAAACTTTTTTAGTGTCAGTGGTTGACAAATGGAATGCATTAGGCAGTAATGTGGAGAAGGCTGACTCCATACACAGTTTCAAGTGTAGATATGATAGAGCACAATAGGCTCAAGAACCTGTACACCTGTTGATTGACGGTTGAGAGGTGGGACCACAGAGCCAGAGCTCAACCCCCGCAAGAACAACTAGGTGAGTACACACACACACACACACACACACACACACACGCACGCACACGCACGCACACACACACACAAACAAACACACACACACACACATTAGGTAAGTACACACACACACACACACACACTCAAACACACAAACACACACACACACATACACACACACGTACACACACACACACACACACTCAAACACAAACACACACACACACACATACACACACACACACACACACACACACACGCACGCACACGCACGCACACACACACACACACACACAAACACACACACACACACATTAGGTGAGTACACACACACACACACACACACACACTCAAACACACAAACACACACACACACATACACACACGCACACACACACACACACACACACACACACACACACACACACACACACACACACACACACACACACACACACACACACACAGGAAGCAACCTGTAACAGCTGTTTAAATCCCAGGTACCTATTTACTGCTAGGTAAATGGGGCAACAGGGTGAAACAAACTGCCCAGTTTCGTTTCTGCCATCACCGGAGGATCGAACACGGACGCTAGGATTACGAGTCGAGAGCGCTGTCTACTCAGCTGTCAGGCCCCGTAGTGCGTGTATTCGTCAAAAACATAATTTGGGAGAGGTTAAGGGAAAGGAATGATGCTTCCTGGGTTGGAGGGTTGGTGTGAGGTTAGTCACTTAGTGGCCTTGGACCTGTGGGGGAGGTCGGGTGGGCGGGGGGTTGCCAGTTATGAATTTAATGAATGAATTTGTTAAGATAGGGTATTTATGTAAAAGACGCTGGGAAGAGATAGTAACAAAAGTGTTCCTGACTGATGTGAGGTAGTGTGTGATTGACTTGTATGGAAAAATTAATGCATACATGAAAATTACCTGTTCTTTGAAAATGTTTCTTTGTAAAATAAGTACAAGTTGTTTTGTAAACAAAAT
>NW_027190548.1:15000-25000 GCF_040958095.1 Procambarus clarkii
GACTCCATACACAGTTTCAAGTGTAGATATGATAGAGCACAATAGGCTCAAGAACCTGTACACCTGTTGATTGACGGTTGAGAGGTGGGACCACAGAGCCAGAGCTCAACCCCCGCAAGAACAACTAGGTGAGTACACACACACACACACACACACACACACACGCACGCACACGCACGCACACACACACACACAAACAAACACACACACACACACATTAGGTAAGTACACACACACACACACACACACTCAAACACACAAACACAACACACACATACACACACACGTACACACACACACACACACTCAAACACAAACACACACACACACACATACACACACACACACACACACACACACACACACGCACGCACACGCACGCACACACACACACACACACACAAACACACACACACACACATTAGGTGAGTACACACACACACACACACACACACTCAAACACACAAACACACACACACACATACACACACACGCACACACACACACACACACACACACACACACACACACACACACACACACACACACACACACACACACACACACACACAGGAAGCAACCTGTAACAGCTGTTTAAATCCCAGGTACCTATTTACTGCTAGGTAAATGGGGCAACAGGGTGAAACAAACTGCCCAGTTTCGTTTCTGCCATCACCGGAGGATCGAACACGGACGCTAGGATTACGAGTCGAGAGCGCTGTCTACTCAGCTGTCAGGCCCCGTAGTGCGTGTATTCGTCAAAAACATAATTTGGGAGAGGTTAAGGGAAAGGAATGATGCTTCCTGGGTTGGAGGGTTGGTGTGAGGTTAGTCACTTAGTGGCCTTGGACCTGTGGGGGAGGTCGGGTGGGCGGGGGGTTGCCAGTTATGAATTTAATGAATGAATTTGTTAAGATAGGGTATTTATGTAAAAGACGCTGGGAAGAGATAGTAACAAAAGTGTTCCTGACTGATGTGAGGTAGTGTGTGATTGACTTGTATGTTAGAAAAATTAATGCATACATGAAAATTACCTGTTCTTTGAAAATGTTTCTTTGTAAAATAAGTACAAGTTGTTTTGTAAACAAAATATGATTATTTTTCTTTAATAAACACACATGAGCACAAATGGTCCTCGGGAGTCCGAGAGATTGAGAGCGAACTAAAAATAGTAACAAAAAATGAGACAATGATGGGATACTATGTAATTCAAACATAAACTTGTTAACCATGTAAATTACAGTACCACTAAACACGCGTACACGTACATATGTCAATCAATTTACATAAATAAACATTCACTAATATGTTCCCTTAACAACGGACACAGATAATTACCGTACACGTGTCAGTCCAATTGCAGGTACACAAAGACACACATAGCTGCACTTGTCTGTCGCTCCTGACAATAGTAAACATGTAACAAAAAATGTGACAATGATGGGACACTATGTCATTCACACGTACACACGCTAACATTATAAATTACATTAACACTAAACACGCGTACATGTATATATGTCAATCAATTTACGTAAAAAAACATTCACTAATATGTTCCTTTTACAATTAACACACAGATAATTACCGTACACATGTCAGTCCAATTGCAGGTACACATAGACACACATAGCTGCACTTGTCTGTCGCTCCTGATAATAGTATACATAGGTATACACACAAAACAGTCCTTTATCAACTAATGTGTGTGTTTGTGTGTGTATTTACTCCTTGTATTTATTATTTGTGTCTACAAAATTGAGTTATTAGCTCTTGGACCCCGCCTCTCAAACAAATGTATTTTTCATTTTTTATATCTACTACATTTATTTTTCACTAACATACAAACACACACAGGTACAGGTACACAAAGAATGACAAAGAGGCGTGTGAAGAACTCAACAAAAGGTTCCAGGAGGTCTTTACAATAGAACACGGAGAAGTCACGGCGCTAGGAGAGGTGGCAGCAAACCAGGTGACCTTGGAAAGGTTCGAAATTACAAGAGATGAGGTCAAGAAGCACCTATTGGAGCTGGATGTGAGAAAAGCTGTTGGGCCGGATGGAATCTCACCATGGGTATTGAAAGAGTGTGCAGGAGCACTTTGCTTGCCACTCTCCATAGTGTATAGTAGGTCACTGGAAATGGGAGACCTACCGGAAATATGGAAGACTGCTAATGTAGTACCAATACTTAAAAAGGGTGACAGACAAGAGGCACTGAACTACAGGCCAGTGTCCTTAACTTGTATACCATGCAAGGTGATGGAGAAGATTGTGAGAAAAAACCTAGTAACACATCTGGAGAGAAGAGACTTCGTTACAACCCATCAACATGTGTTCAGGGAGGGTAAATCTTGCCTTACAGGCTTGATAGAATTCTACGATCAGGTGACAAAGATAAGGCAAGAAAGAGAAGAATGGGCGGACTGCGTTTTTTTGGACTGTCGGAAAGCCTTTGACACAGTACCCCATAAAAGGTTGATGCATAAGCTGGAGAAACAGGCAGGAGTAACTAGTAGGGCGCTCCAGTGGATAAGGGAGTACCTAAGCAATAAGAAGCAGAGAGTTATAGTGAGGGTTGAGACCTCAGAATGGCGTGAAGGCACCAGTGGAGTCCCACAGGGCTCTGTGCTTGGACCTATGCTGTTTCTGATATACGTAAATGATCTCCCAGAGGGCATAAACTCATTCCTCTCAATGTTTGCTGACGACGCCAAAATTATGAGAAGGATTAGGACAGAGGAGGACAGCTTGAGGCTTCAAGAAGACCTGGACAAGCTGCAGGAATGGTCGAACAAATGGCTGTTAGAGTTTAACCCAAGCAAATGTAATGTAATGAAGATAGGGGTAGGAAGCAGGAGACCAGATACAAGGTATCACTTGGGAGATGAAATACTTCAAGAGTCAGAGAGAGAGAAAGACCTGGGGGTTGATATCACGCCAGACCTCTCCCCTGAAGCTCATATCAAAAGGATAACATCAGCAGCATATGCCAGGTTGGCTAAATAAGAACGGCCTTTAGAAACTTGTGTAAGGAATCTTTCAGAACATTATATACCACATATGTCAGACCAATCTTGGAGTATGCGGCTCCAGCATGGAGTCCATATCTAGTCAAGCATAAAACTAAACTGGAAAAAGTTCAAAGGTTTGCCACCAGACTAGTACCCGAGCAGAGAGGCATAAGCTACGAGGAGAGACTACGGGAATTGAACCTCACTTCGTTGGAAGACAGAAGAGTTAGGGGGGACATGATCAACACATTCAAGATTCTCAAGGGAATTGACAGGGTTGATAAAGAGAGGCTATTTAACACTAGGGGAGCCGGTCGGCCGAGCGGACAGCACGCGGGACTTGTGATCCTGTGGTCCTGGGTTCGATCCCAGGCGCCGGCGAGAAACAATGGGCAGAGTTTCTTTCACCCTATGCCCCTGTTACCTAGCAGTAAAATAGGTACCTGGGTGTTAGTCAGCTGTCACGGGCTGCTTCCTGGGGGTGAAGGCTTGGTCGAGGACCGGGCCACTGGGACACTAAAGCCCCGAAATCATCTCAAGATAACCTCAAGATAAGGGGCACACGCACTAGGGGACACAGGTGGAAACTGAGTGCCCAAATGAGCCACAGAGATATAAGAAAAAACTTTTTTAGTGTCAGTGGTTGACAAATGGAATGCATTAGGCAGTAATGTGGAGAAGGCTGACTCCATACACAGTTTCAAGTGTAGATATGATAGAGCACAATAGGCTCAAGAACCTGTACACCTGTTGATTGACGGTTGAGAGGTGGGACCACAGAGCCAGAGCTCAACCCCCGCAAGAACAACTAGGTGAGTACACACACACACACACACACACACACACGCACGCACACGCACGCACACACACACACACAACAAACACACACACACACACATTAGGTAAGTACACACACACACACACACACACACTCAAACACACAACACACACACACACGTACACACACACACACACACACTCAAACACAAACACACACACACACATACACACACACACACACACACACACACGCACGCACACGCACGCACACACACACACACACACACACACACACACAAACACACACACACACACATTAGGTGAGTACACACACACACACACACACACTCAAACACACAAACACACACACACATACACACACACACACACACACACACACACACACACACACACACACACACACACACACACACACACACACACACACACACACACACACACACACACACACACAGGAAGCAACCTGTAACAGCTGTTTAAATCCCAGGTACCTATTTACTGCTAGGTAAATGGGGCAACAGGGTGAAACAAACTGCCCAGTTTCGTTTCTGCCATCACCGGAGGATCGAACACGGACGCTAGGATTACGAGTCGAGAGCGCTGTCTACTCAGCTGTCAGGCCCCGTAGTGCGTGTATTCGTCAAAAACATAATTTGGGAGAGGTTAAGGGAAAGGAATGATGCTTCCTGGGTTGGAGGGTTGGTGTGAGGTTAGTCACTTAGTGGCCTTGGACCTGTGGGGGAGGTCGGGTGGGCGGGGGGTTGCCAGTTATGAATTTAATGAATGAATTTGTTAAGATAGGGTATTTATGTAAAAGACGCTGGGAAGAGATAGTAACAAAAGTGTTCCTGACTGATGTGAGGTAGTGTGTGATTGACTTGTATGTTAGAAAAATTAATGCATACATGAAAATTACCTGTTCTTTGAAAATGTTTCTTTGTAAAATAAGTACAAGTTGTTTTGTAAACAAAATATGATTATTTTTCTTTAATAAACACACATGAGCACAAATGGTCCTCGGGAGTCCGAGAGATTGAGAGCGAACTAAAAATAGTAACAAAAAATGAGACAATGATGGGATACTATGTAATTCAAACATAAACTTGTTAACCATGTAAATTACAGTACCACTAAACACGCGTACACGTACATATGTCAATCAATTTACATAAATAAACATTCACTAATATGTTCCCTTAACAACGGACACAGATAATTACCGTACACGTGTCAGTCCAATTGCAGGTACACAAAGACACACATAGCTGCACTTGTCTGTCGCTCCTGACAATAGTAAACATGTAACAAAAAATGTGACAATGATGGGACACTATGTCATTCACACGTACACACGCTAACATTATAAATTACATTAACACTAAACACGCGTACATGTATATATGTCAATCAATTTACGTAAAAAAACATTCACTAATATGTTCCTTTTACAATTAACACACAGATAATTACCGTACACATGTCAGTCCAATTGCAGGTACACATAGACACACATAGCTGCACTTGTCTGTCGCTCCTGATAATAGTATACATAGGTATACACACAAAACAGTCCTTTATCAACTAATGTGTGTGTGTGTGTTTGTGTGTGTATTTACTCCTTGTATTTATTATTTGTGTCTACAAAATTGAGTTATTAGCTCTTGGACCCCGCCTCTCAAACAAATGTATTTTTCATTTTTTATATCTACTACATTTATTTTTCACTAACATACAAACACACACAGGTACAGGTACACAAAGAATGACAAAGAGGCGTGTGAAGAACTCAACAAAAGGTTCCAGGAGGTCTTTACAATAGAACACGGAGAAGTCACGGCGCTAGGAGAGGTGGCAGCAAACCAGGTGACCTTGGAAAGGTTCGAAATTACAAGAGATGAGGTCAAGAAGCACCTATTGGAGCTGGATGTGAGAAAAGCTGTTGGGCCGGATGGAATCTCACCATGGGTATTGAAAGAGTGTGCAGGAGCACTTTGCTTGCCACTCTCCATAGTGTATAGTAGGTCACTGGAAATGGGAGACCTACCGGAAATATGGAAGACTGCTAATGTAGTACCAATACTTAAAAAGGGTGACAGACAAGAGGCACTGAACTACAGGCCAGTGTCCTTAACTTGTATACCATGCAAGGTGATGGAGAAGATTGTGAGAAAAAACCTAGTAACACATCTGGAGAGAAGAGACTTCGTTACAACCCATCAACATGTGTTCAGGGAGGGTAAATCTTGCCTTACAGGCTTGATAGAATTCTACGATCAGGTGACAAAGATAAGGCAAGAAAGAGAAGAATGGGCGGACTGCGTTTTTTTGGACTGTCGGAAAGCCTTTGACACAGTACCCCATAAAAGGTTGATGCATAAGCTGGAGAAACAGGCAGGAGTAACTAGTAGGGCGCTCCAGTGGATAAGGGAGTACCTAAGCAATAAGAAGCAGAGAGTTATAGTGAGGGTTGAGACCTCAGAATGGCGTGAAGGCACCAGTGGAGTCCCACAGGGCTCTGTGCTTGGACCTATGCTGTTTCTGATATACGTAAATGATCTCCCAGAGGGCATAAACTCATTCCTCTCAATGTTTGCTGACGACGCCAAAATTATGAGAAGGATTAGGACAGAGGAGGACAGCTTGAGGCTTCAAGAAGACCTGGACAAGCTGCAGGAATGGTCGAACAAATGGCTGTTAGAGTTTAACCCAAGCAAATGTAATGTAATGAAGATAGGGGTAGGAAGCAGGAGACCAGATACAAGGTATCACTTGGGAGATGAAATACTTCAAGAGTCAGAGAGAGAGAAAGACCTGGGGGTTGATATCACGCCAGACCTCTCCCCTGAAGCTCATATCAAAAGGATAACATCAGCAGCATATGCCAGGTTGGCTAAATAAGAACGGCCTTTAGAAACTTGTGTAAGGAATCTTTCAGAACATTATATACCACATATGTCAGACCAATCTTGGAGTATGCGGCTCCAGCATGGAGTCCATATCTAGTCAAGCATAAAACTAAACTGGAAAAAGTTCAAAGGTTTGCCACCAGACTAGTACCCGAGCAGAGAGGCATAAGCTACGAGGAGAGACTACGGGAATTGAACCTCACTTCGTTGGAAGACAGAAGAGTTAGGGGGGACATGATCAACACATTCAAGATTCTCAAGGGAATTGACAGGGTTGATAAAGAGAGGCTATTTAACACTAGGGGAGCCGGTCGGCCGAGCGGACAGCACGCGGGACTTGTGATCCTGTGGTCCTGGGTTCGATCCCAGGCGCCGGCGAGAAACAATGGGCAGAGTTTCTTTCACCCTATGCCCCTGTTACCTAGCAGTAAAATAGGTACCTGGGTGTTAGTCAGCTGTCACGGGCTGCTTCCTGGGGGTGAAGGCTTGGTCGAGGACCGGGCCACTGGGACACTAAAGCCCCGAAATCATCTCAAGATAACCTCAAGATAAGGGGCACACGCACTAGGGGACACAGGTGGAAACTGAGTGCCCAAATGAGCCACAGAGATATAAGAAAAAACTTTTTTAGTGTCAGTGGTTGACAAATGGAATGCATTAGGCAGTAATGTGGAGAAGGCTGACTCCATACACAGTTTCAAGTGTAGATATGATAGAGCACAATAGGCTCAAGAACCTGTACACCTGTTGATTGACGGTTGAGAGGTGGGACCACAGAGCCAGAGCTCAACCCCCGCAAGAACAACTAGGTGAGTACACACACACACACACACACACACACGCACGCACACGCACGCACACACACACACACAAACAAACACACACACACACACATTAGGAAAGTACACACACACACACACACACACACTCAAACACACAAACACACACACACACGTACACACACACACACACACACTCAAACACAAACACACACACACACATACTCACACACACACACACACACAACACGCACGCACACGCACGCACACACACACACACACACACACACACACAAACACACACACACACACATTAGGTGAGTACACACACACACACACACACACACTCAAACACACAAACACACACACACACATACACACACACGCACACACACACACACACACCACACACACACACACACACACACACACACACACACACACACACACACACACACACACACACACAGGAAGCAACCTGTAACAGCTGTTTAAATCCCAGGTACCTATTTACTGCTAGGTAAATGGGGCAACAGGGTGAAACAAACTGCCCAGTTTCGTTTCTGCCATCACCGGAGGATCGAACACGGACGCTAGGATTACGAGTCGAGAGCGCTGTCTACTCAGCTGTCAGGCCCCGTAGTGCGTGTATTCGTCAAAAACATAATTTGGGAGAGGTTAAGGGAAAGGAATGATGCTTCCTGGGTTGGAGGGTTGGTGTGAGGTTAGTCACTTAGTGGCCTTGGACCTGTGGGGGAGGTCGGGTGGGCGGGGGGTTGCCAGTTATGAATTTAATGAATGAATTTGTTAAGATAGGGTATTTATGTAAAAGACGCTGGGAAGAGATAGTAACAAAAGTGTTCCTGACTGATGTGAGGTAGTGTGTGATTGACTTGTATGTTAGAAAAATTAATGCATACATGAAAATTACCTGTTCTTTGAAAATGTTTCTTTGTAAAATAAGTACAAGTTGTTTTGTAAACAAAATATGATTATTTTTCTTTAATAAACACACATGAGCACAAATGGTCCTCGGGAGTCCGAGAGATTGAGAGCGAACTAAAAATAGTAACAAAAAATGAGACAATGATGGGATACTATGTAATTCAAACATAAACTTGTTAACCATGTAAATTACAGTACCACTAAACACGCGTACACGTACATATGTCAATCAATTTACATAAATAAACATTCACTAATATGTTCCCTTAACAACGGACACAGATAATTACCGTACACGTGTCAGTCCAATTGCAGGTACACAAAGACACACATAGCTGCACTTGTCTGTCGCTCCTGACAATAGTAAACATGTAACAAAAAATGTGACAATGATGGGACACTATGTCATTCACACGTACACACGCTAACATTATAAATTACATTAACACTAAACACGCGTACATGTATATATGTCAATCAATTTACGTAAAAAAACATTCACTAATATGTTCCTTTTACAATTAACACACAGATAATTACCGTACACATGTCAGTCCAATTGCAGGTACACATAGACACACATAGCTGCACTTGTCTGTCGCTCCTGATAATAGTATACATAGGTATACACACAAAACAGTCCTTTATCAACTAATGTGTGTGTGTGTGTGTTTGTGTGTGTATTTACTCCTTGTATTTATTATTTGTGTCTACAAAATTGAGTTATTAGCTCTTGGACCCCGCCTCTCAAACAAATGTATTTTTCATTTTTTATATCTACTACATTTATTTTTCACTAACATACAAACACACACAGGTACAGGTACACAAAGAATGACAAAGAGGCGTGTGAAGAACTCAACAAAAGGTTCCAGGAGGTCTTTACAATAGAACACGGAGAAGTCACGGCGCTAGGAGAGGTGGCAGCAAACCAGGTGACCTTGGAAAGGTTCGAAATTACAAGAGATGAGGTCAAGAAGCACCTATTGGAGCTGGATGTGAGAAAAGCTGTTGGGCCGGATGGAATCTCACCATGGGTATTGAAAGAGTGTGCAGGAGCACTTTGCTTGCCACTCTCCATAGTGTATAGTAGGTCACTGGAAATGGGAGACCTACCGGAAATATGGAAGACTGCTAATGTAGTACCAATACTTAAAAAGGGTGACAGACAAGAGGCACTGAACTACAGGCCAGTGTCCTTAACTTGTATACCATGCAAGGTGATGGAGAAGATTGTGAGAAAAAACCTAGTAACACATCTGGAGAGAAGAGACTTCGTTACAACCCATCAACATGTGTTCAGGGAGGGTAAATCTTGCCTTACAGGCTTGATAGAATTCTACGATCAGGTGACAAAGATAAGGCAAGAAAGAGAAGAATGGGCGGACTGCGTTTTTTTGGACTGTCGGAAAGCCTTTGACACAGTACCCCATAAAAGGTTGATGCATAAGCTGGAGAAACAGGCAGGAGTAACTAGTAGGGCGCTCCAGTGGATAAGGGAGTACCTAAGCAATAAGAAGCAGAGAGTTATAGTGAGGGTTGAGACCTCAGAAT
>NW_027190548.1:30000-32500 GCF_040958095.1 Procambarus clarkii
CAAACACACACACACACACATTAGGTAAGTACACACACACACACACACACACTCAAACACACAAACACACACACACACACGTACACACACACACACACACACTCAAACACAAACACACACACACATACACACACACACACACACACACAACACGCACGCACACGCACACACACACACACACACACACACACACACAAACACACACACACACATTAGGTGAGTACACACACACACACACACACACACACACACACACACAACACACACACACACACACACACACACGCACACACACACACACACACACACACACACACACACACACACACACACACACACACACACACACACACACACACACACACACACACAGGAAGCAACCTGTAACAGCTGTTTAAATCCCAGGTACCTATTTACTGCTAGGTAAATGGGGCAACAGGGTGAAACAAACTGCCCAGTTTCGTTTCTGCCATCACCGGAGGATCGAACACGGACGCTAGGATTACGAGTCGAGAGCGCTGTCTACTCAGCTGTCAGGCCCCGTAGTGCGTGTATTCGTCAAAAACATAATTTGGGAGAGGTTAAGGGAAAGGAATGATGCTTCCTGGGTTGGAGGGTTGGTGTGAGGTTAGTCACTTAGTGGCCTTGGACCTGTGGGGGAGGTCGGGTGGGCGGGGGGTTGCCAGTTATGAATTTAATGAATGAATTTGTTAAGATAGGGTATTTATGTAAAAGACGCTGGGAAGAGATAGTAACAAAAGTGTTCCTGACTGATGTGAGGTAGTGTGTGATTGACTTGTATGTTAGAAAAATTAATGCATACATGAAAATTACCTGTTCTTTGAAAATGTTTCTTTGTAAAATAAGTACAAGTTGTTTTGTAAACAAAATATGATTATTTTTCTTTAATAAACACACATGAGCACAAATGGTCCTCGGGAGTCCGAGAGATTGAGAGCGAACTAAAAATAGTAACAAAAAATGAGACAATGATGGGATACTATGTAATTCAAACATAAACTTGTTAACCATGTAAATTACAGTACCACTAAACACGCGTACACGTACATATGTCAATCAATTTACATAAATAAACATTCACTAATATGTTCCCTTAACAACGGACACAGATAATTACCGTACACGTGTCAGTCCAATTGCAGGTACACAAAGACACACATAGCTGCACTTGTCTGTCGCTCCTGACAATAGTAAACATGTAACAAAAAATGTGACAATGATGGGACACTATGTCATTCACACGTACACACGCTAACATTATAAATTACATTAACACTAAACACGCGTACATGTATATATGTCAATCAATTTACGTAAAAAAACATTCACTAATATGTTCCTTTTACAATTAACACACAGATAATTACCGTACACATGTCAGTCCAATTGCAGGTACACATAGACACACATAGCTGCACTTGTCTGTCGCTCCTGATAATAGTATACATAGGTATACACACAAAACAGTCCTTTATCAACTAATGTGTGTGTGTGTGTGTTTGTGTGTGTATTTACTCCTTGTATTTATTATTTGTGTCTACAAAATTGAGTTATTAGCTCTTGGACCCCGCCTCTCAAACAAATGTATTTTTCATTTTTTATATCTACTACATTTATTTTTCACTAACATAAACACACACACAGGTACAGGTACACAAAGAATGACAAAGAGGCGTGTGAAGAACTCAACAAAAGGTTCCAGGAGGTCTTTACAATAGAACACGGAGAAGTCACGGCGCTAGGAGAGGTGGCAGCAAACCAGGTGACCTTGGAAAGGTTCGAAATTACAAGAGATGAGGTCAAGAAGCACCTATTGGAGCTGGATGTGAGAAAAGCTGTTGGGCCGGATGGAATCTCACCATGGGTATTGAAAGAGTGTGCAGGAGCACTTTGCTTGCCACTCTCCATAGTGTATAGTAGGTCACTGGAAATGGGAGACCTACCGGAAATATGGAAGACTGCTAATGTAGTACCAATACTTAAAAAGGGTGACAGACAAGAGGCACTGAACTACAGGCCAGTGTCCTTAACTTGTATACCATGCAAGGTGATGGAGAAGATTGTGAGAAAAAACCTAGTAACACATCTGGAGAGAAGAGACTTCGTTACAACCCATCAACATGTGTTCAGGGAGGGTAAATCTTGCCTTACAGGCTTGATAGAATTCTACGATCAGGTGACAAAGATAAGGCAAGAAAGAGAAGAATGGGCGGACTGCGTTTTTTTGGACTGTCGGAAAGCCTTTGACACAGTACCCCATAAAAGGTTGATGCATAAGCTGGAGAAACAGGCAGGAGTAACTAGTAGGGCGCTCCAGTGGATAAGGGAGTACCTAAGCAATAAGAAGCAGAGAGTTATAGTGAGGGTTGAGACCTCAGAATGGCGTGAAGGCACCAGTGGAGTCCCACAGGGCTCTGTGCTTGGACCTATGCTGTTTCTGATATACGTAAATGATCTCCCAGAGGGCATAAACTCATTC
>NW_027190549.1:0-34059 GCF_040958095.1 Procambarus clarkii
CACCAGGAAACCTCGCGTCCAGGTTGCTCACCCGAAAACTAGTCAAATGGTTCTAGCCGCGGTCGCAGCACTCAAAGACCGTAAGGGCTCGTCTCTACAAGCAATCAAGAAGTACGTTGTTGCCAACAACAAAGTCGAGGCTGCCAAGATCGCCATTTACATCCGAAGATTTCTCAAGAAAGCAGTGGCTGACGGCATTCTTGTTCAGACCAAGGGAAGTGGAGCTAGTGGATCATTCAAGCTGGCCGTAGCAGAGAAGAGGGCCGTTCTAACTCCCAAGAAAGCCACCACAACCAAGAAACCATCTACAGCAGCAAAGAAGGCCGTGGTAACTCCCAAGAAAGCCGCCACAAGCAACAAACCACCTACAGCCTTGAAAAAGAAGCAGCAGCAGCAGCAGCAGCTTGTTGTTGGGAACAAAAAGCCCAAAATAAAGAGAGCTTCAAAATCTCCCAAACCACCCAAGGCAAAGAAAGCTGTCAAAAAAACAACAAAGGCAAAATAAACGACGACATGCAAGCAGCATGAATACACATGACAATAAACATCCAGGCCTCCCCCCTCAGTGGAGGGGCCTCATATGATTTCCAAAAAAGAGTTTAGTTTTGTAGACAAATAAATCATTACTTTTGGGGTAGATTTACTCTGTATATTATATATAATATATATATATATATATATAATATACATCTATATTATATATATATATATATATATATATATATATTATATATATATATATATATATATATATATATATATATATATATAATATACATCTATATTATATATATATATATAATATACATATATATATATATATATATATATATATATATATATATATATATATACATGGGTGAGGTTGATATGGTACCAAAGTTTTGGGTAAGGTGATTGACATTTACACAAGATAAAACACGAACCAATGGGAATAAAAACATAAGAATGGAAGTAACTGCAGAAGGCCTATTGGCCCATAACACAAGCACTTCCTCTTGATGCTTCTATATTGGTTCAGAGTCTTGAAGCTATAATAATAATAATATATATATATATATATATATATATATATATATATATATATATATATATATATATATATATATATATATATATATATATATATACACACAAAACTAAATAGTCTTGTTAGACAAATTGCCCCTATTAGAGGCAAGTTGACTAAACAAGCCGAATGACTGGCAATTGTTTTGAATTTGAGTTTAAATCTAACATAGAAATGTAATCAAACCTAACCTAACCTATGCTAACCCAAGCTAAGCTAACCTAACCTAACCTAAGCTAACCCAAGCTAAGCTAAGCTAACCTAACCTAACCTAAGCTAAGCTAACCTAACCTAACCCAGCAATTCATGATCTTAATATAATACTGTTAATTGGATAAACCAATTTGGAAAGAAATGTTCGAAAATAACAAAATTAACTGTGCTTGTTAGGAAAATTGGGCCTTGCATAACTTGTCCCAATAGTGTGGTTCTCGCTTTTAGGTACGACATAAACGTATACCTAAGTTGAGAGAGAAAAAGATTCTCACTCAAACATGCATATCGATTGCCAGTCCTGAATTCTGGGTAGATATTGCGTGTCCTCCCTTTTCATTTACCATCATTTGTGATACTATCAAAACAGCTCTGAGGAAGGATAAATGAATAAAACGGGTAGCTCACTCATGTAAAAAGGAAGAGTTGGGAAAGATCCTCTCTCTCTCTCTCTCCCCCTCACACCCCCCCCCCCCCCCCCCCCACCAATGATCCTGCTCTGCTAGTATATAACGTAACAAACCTTCCCCCCCCCCCCCCCCCAATCAGAGTCCCTTTAAGCATGCGAGGATAAAAAATAGATTTCATAAGACCCAATGTGCTAGCTGATATCAAAACAATTTATGTTATCGTCTATTAAGCCCTTCAGTAAAAAAGTATAGGGACCTAATTAGGTCCCGTTTTGAGGTGGTGGTGGGTGGAATCGATGGATTAGCCAAGCTCTTATCCGCCGAATCCGTAGAGGGTACGACCCTGGCGCTTCAGAGCGTACACCACGTCCATGGCAGTGACGGTCTTCCTCTTGGCGTGTTCCGTGTAGGTTACAGCATCACGGATGACGTTCTCGAGGAACACCTTCAGGACGCCACGGGTCTCTTCGTAGATGAGACCCCGAAATACGCTTGACGCCGCCACGACGAGCTAAGCGAACGAATAGCGGGCTTGGTGATGCCCTGGATGTTGTCACGTAGCACCTTACGATGACGCTTGGCGCCACCCTTTCCGAGTCCCTTGCCTCCCTTGCCGCGTCCAGTCATGGTGTTGTAGTTGTGTGAATCGAATTGACGAATGCCCGCACGATTTCCCGACTATATCCCATCAAGCGGACGTACTAGTAGCATTGCAACTCCTGCCTGCCCTTACTTTACGCTTGTGGTCGAATAGGACACGGCTTTCTCACAACGCTTTCAAAACTGCAGTTGCCTACTCGTCTGTTTCACGTCCCTGTGAAATGACTTTTGCACAAATCCAAAAAATAGAGCAAAAATCAGCGATAATAGTGATTGAGGTGAGCCGCCTGTTGGCTGCAGCCAGAGGAAGGAGGGGAGGGGCAACGGGGTGACGTAGGCGAGTCGAGCAGCCAATGGCGCTCGAGCAAGCGCCTCGAGACGGCGTATATAAGCAAAAATTTTTCGGCGCCGGCCATCACAAACCACAGTTGTGTCACCATGGCTCGCACCAAGCAGACTGCTCGCAAGTCCACGGGAGGCAAGGCTCCTCGTAAGCAGCTGGCCACCAAGGCAGCACGCAAGTCTGCTCCTGCCACAGGGGGTGTGAAGAAGCCTCACCGTTACAGGCCCGGAACGGTCGCCCTGCGTGAGATCCGTCGTTACCAGAAGAGCACCGAGTTGCTCATCAGGAAACTTCCCTTCCAGCGTCTGGTGCGCGAGATTGCCCAGGACTTCAAGACCGATCTTCGCTTCCAGTCGTCTGCCGTCATGGCTTTACAGGAGGCATCCGAGGCTTACCTGGTCGGTCTCTTCGAGGACACTAACCTCTGTGCCATCCACGCCAAGCGTGTCACCATCATGCCAAAGGACATTCAGCTTGCTCGCCGTATCCGTGGAGAGCGTGCATAAGCTAAATCGACCACCCTAGTATACACCAAACTCGGCCCTTCTCAGGGCCAAAATATCCTTCTAAGGAGATTTCAGACATTCCTAGCATCAGTCATATGAATTAACCTTCATCTACACATATAATAAATAAATAAATAAATAAATAAACAAATACACTAATTTAGGTGTCATACATACACGTGATATCAATAAATCAAGTCATTTGTAGTACAACCTGTTCTCTTACAAACAAAACGCCGTCGCTTTTCGCTCTTATGCACTGTCAAGGATCACCCACCCCCCCCACCCCCCCAAAATAAAAATTGTCATACTGTACTAGAAATAAAAGCAGCTTGTATAAGTGACATACTGTCCAGTCCTGTTTTATTCTGTTTTCGGTCCTCTGGCTTAATCTGTTAAGTTAGGAGATGACATTTTAAATTAACCGTTTTCTTGACATTTTCAAACCTAAGAGGGTGGCCTGCATAGTAATCCTAATGTGGAACATAACAATGAATCTCTAATCTCTAGAAAAAAGATACCGAGTGCTTATATGTGTTGAGAGAGAGAGAGAGAGAGAGAGAGAGAGAGAGAGAGAGAGAGAGAGAGAGAGAGAGAGAGAGAGAGAGAGAGAGAGAGAGAGAGAGAGAGAGAGACACAGACAGACAGACAGACAGACAGACAGACAGACAGACAAGACAGACAGACAGACAGACAGACAGACAGACAGACAGACAGACAGACAGACAGAGACTGAGAGAGAGAAACACACACAGACAGTTTCATAAATATTCTCATTTTATAGCTATTTGCTTTCAGTGACAGAGGTTTTTGTTATAATAGTATTGGTGTCTAACACTCACAATCTCTTTAGAAATTAAAGTGTGGCTCCAATGGAGCCGAGTTTGTTGGTTTGAGGCCAAGCCACCACCACAGGGCAGTAAGTAAGCCGTTTACTTGGAGGAGGTGTACTTGGTGACGGCCTTAGTGCCCTCAGAGACGGCGTGCTTGGCCAGTTCTCCGGGCAACAGGAGCCTTACAGCCGTCTGGATCTCCCGACTGGTAATGGTGGAACGCTTGTTGTAGTGGGCCAGGCGAGAAGCCTCGGCGGCGATGCGCTCGAAGATGTCGTTCACGAACGAGTTCATGATCGACATGGCTTTGGAAGAGATACCAGTGTCGGGGTGGACCTGCTTCAGCACTTTGTAGATGTAGATGCTGTAGCTCTCCTTCCTCCTGCGCTTCTTTTTCTTATCGCCCTTGGCAATGGCCTTCTGGGCCTTTCCGGCCTTCTTGGCAGCCTTTCCAGATGCCTTGGGTGGCATGATGATGCTCGTGCTGGCTGGCGTTGCGATACAATAATGAACTTTTGCGCGAGTCGAGCTTTCCTTTTATATCCCGCTCGCGACTCAGCTCAGAGCGGGTCGCGTGGCGGAGCGCGCTGATTGGTCAGTGGCGGACTCCCTTGATCCTGAGCGGGGTATATAACACGAAGCTCGATCTGCGGGCCGGCATTAAAACACCACAAACCCACAACAGCAGCAGCAATGTCAGGACGCGGCAAGGGAGGCAAAGTGAAGGGCAAGTCAAAGTCTCGCTCCAGCAGGGCCGGACTTCAGTTCCCCGTGGGCAGAATTCACCGTCTGCTGCGTAAGGGCAACTACGCCGAACGCGTCGGTGCTGGCGCTCCTGTCTACCTGGCAGCCGTCATGGAATACCTCGCTGCCGAAGTTCTCGAGCTCGCCGGTAACGCCGCACGTGACAACAAGAAGACCCGTATCATCCCACGTCACTTGCAGTTGGCCATCCGCAACGACGAAGAACTCAACAAACTTCTGTCTGGCGTAACCATTGCACAGGGAGGTGTTCTTCCAAACATTCAGGCAGTTCTTTTGCCAAAGAAGACAGAGAAGAAGTAAGCACTTCTGCCACCCACCGCGACAAATACCATAACCAGGCTCCATCCGGAGCCACACACACTTTAATAGAGAGATTCAAGTAGACAATCAACTTTCAAACATTAATAATAACATTTATATTGATTTCATTTGGAATGTGTACATAACAAACAAACAAAACAAAATTATAGGGGATATTCAGCATCACTTGGAATATTAACCAATCATATAAATCCAATATATATTTTATATTTTACTTTAAGCGAGGAATTCATATTCTATCCATTTTTAATCATACAAATGAACAAAAGCAATTCTTCACTAGACGTAATGAATGAATAAATGATCAAGGTTTTAATGTGTTTCATGAATATATGTATATATATATATATATATATATATATATATATATATATATATATATATATATATATATATATATATATATATATTAATACTTGTGAACCAGAATATGTTTGAGCAGCAGCGATCGTGCCTGCCATTGGCCGAAGTGCAACAATTCAAATAATTTAAAGGGCCTGCTCGGGTATATAAGAGAGGCTGGGAGACTGGGGCCGGTGGTGGGTGATGGGTGATGAGTGATGGTGTGGTGTGGTGTGGTGTTGTTAAGAGTTGATTTACGGCCAGCCAGCCAGCCAGCCAGCCAGCCAGCTGCAGCCAAGGCAGGGCAGGGCAAGGCAAGGCAAGGCAAGGCAAGGCAAGGCAAGGCAAGGCAAGGCAAGGCAAGGCAAGGCAGGCAGGCAGGCAGGCAGGCAGCCAGGCAGCCAGGCAGCCAGACAGGCAGGCAGGCAGGCAGGCAGGCAGGCAGGCAGGCAGGCAGGCAGGCAGGCAGGCAGGCAGGCAGGCAGGCAGCCAGGCAGCCAGGCAGGCAGGCAGGCAGGCAGGCAGGCAGGCAGGCAGCCAGCCAGCCAGCCAGCCAGCCAGCCAGCCAGCCAGCCAGCCAGCCAGCCAGCCAGCCAGCCAGCCACTCCCACTTTGTATTTATATGCATTCAATTTATATTCAAACATTATATATGTTAAGGGCCTTGTTTTAGTGTTTATTTTAAAAATGACAAACATCGAGTCATTTTACCAGTCCTTTAGCGTTAACGGTGATGCATTTTAAAACTGAACATAAATCGCCTTTTCTGGATATATCAAATATCGAATCCGCTTAATGTGCCTACAATTCAATCATTCAAAAAATACATAATTTACATCAAGCCTTTTCATAGAACAGACAATAAGATTTGTACATGCAAAAAAAAAAAAAAATCCTTTAAGTTATCAATACAATGTGAGAAAACTTTACTTTTATAACTAAAGTTGCACAATTATACCAACTCTATGGTGGCTGGGTTGTAAGGTGTGTGGCTGGTGTTTTGGAAGTCGCGAGTTCAAACGACCCAATGGGAATAATACTTTTTTTTTTTTGCCATACAATCTTCCTAATACTATTATGTAGGTTTGTGTGTGTTTTTTTATTCATTCTTTGGTTTTATAGATGACATACATATTGACTCCTTTTACCGGTCCTTAATTAGGCTCTGGGGAAGCAATGGTGGTGGTGGTGGTGGTGGTGGTGGTGCATTTAAAACTAAACCAAAAATCACCAGTTCTGGACGCGTCAAATATCATATCCGCTTAATGTGTCTACAACCTAATTACTTAAAACTACACTATTTAATTCATTCATATCATGTGCATATTGGTCATTATGCTCATACAACCGACATCAAAATTTATTTTCATTATTAGAATCATACATTTCATCAAGTAATACAGATACAAAGAGATTTTCTTTCTGAGAAGACCGTTAGTATTGGCTTGCAGGCAGGCAGGCAGGCAGGCATTTGAGGGTTATTATTTCGCCTGTTGATTGGGGGGAGGGTTGATGTGTTAGGGGGTTTTCGGTTAGATGTGGTGGTGGTGATTGGTGGTGGTGATTGGTGGTGATTGGTGGTGATTGGTGGTGGTGGTGGTGGTGGTGGTGGTAGTAGGTGGGAGTTGGGGGTGGGGGGGGGGGGGGGGAGGGAAGGGGAGGGGAATGATGGTCTGTGGATTCCTTCTCCGTACCCTTTACATATAAGCAAAAATATGCCTTCTTGTGGGTATAGAAACATTAACACAAATTATATCAGTAACTGATATTGTAGCCTTTTAAACAGAAAAGATTTGTACATACAAATACTTTTTAATTATCATTTATTTGTGGAAATGGCATTTACGTCATTAAATTGATACCTCAGCATCAAGCTAGTGTCCTGCAGCAGTGGTCCAGTGGTAAAGTGTATATAAGTGATGCGTATTCTTGGAGTTGCGAGTTCAAACCCGGATTAAGCTATATATATATATATATATACAACATGTTTTGTTTTGGTTGTTTGTTTTTGTATAAAGCCTCACACAATATCTATATTAAGCGAGTTTGTTTTAAACATGACATACATATTAATTCATTTTACCAGGCCTTATTCCACACAACTCCGTGAATTTCCCGTGGAGCCAGCCATTCAAACAAAAACAAACGAAACAAAACAAAACAAAACAAAAAACATTATTGCCAACAGCATTTGGTGTTCCCAGGCGGTCACCCATCCAAGTACTAACCAAACCCAACGTTGCTTAACTTCGCTGATCGGACGAGAAGCGGTGTTCTCAACGTGGTATGGCCGTTGGCATGAGACTGCCTACACATTGTGGCTAATAACCAACTCTTTTAAGTCATCGCGGCAGGATACGGACCTGCTTGTGGTGTCTTAATGGTAATTGTATCCTAACATATTTTTGTCTCCTTGGCATGGATATTTAACATCGTTTATTCAGTCTTGGGTTTATGTTCTTTCGCCATTTACAGACATTTTACATCTACCTACTTCCTCAGCCTGCCCTGCCAATTTCTAATGAATTTGTGGATTTTCTTTTGTAATACAAACATGTGTGTGCTCATCTGCTCTTCAGTTTTTATGATATTTGTCTCATCTGTCCTGCTTTATGATACTTTTACAAAGAACATGAACAAATGCTTCTATTTTAGAGAAGATATGGGATCCAGGTTTCGGAGCCGTAAAACCAACCGTCGTGATTGGTGGACGAGTTGCCAGGTTGCAGCTTCTGTACCGTGCCGGCACATAAATAGGTTCGGCTCAAGCGGCGGCAGCATCATTCCCCCGTGACTGTCTGAGCGTCTCTCATCACCTTGGTTGGTTCATCATCATCATGGTAGAAGCAAAGCCTACCAAGAAGGCTGCGGCTGCTGCTGCTGTGGTGGCCACCACCAGGAAACCTCGCGTCCAGGTTGCTCACCCGAAAACTAGTCAAATGGTTCTAGCCGCGGTCGCAGCACTCAAAGACCGTAAGGGCTCGTCTCTACAAGCAATCAAGAAGTACGTTGTTGCCAACAACAAAGTCGAGGCTGCCAAGATCGCCATTTACATCCGAAGATTTCTCAAGAAAGCAGTGGCTGACGGCATTCTTGTTCAGACCAAGGGAAGTGGAGCTAGTGGATCATTCAAGCTGGCCGTAGCAGAGAAGAGGGCCGTTCTAACTCCCAAGAAAGCCACCACAACCAAGAAACCATCTACAGCAGCAAAGAAGGCCGTGGTAACTCCCAAGAAAGCCGCCACAAGCAACAAACCACCTACAGCCTTGAAAAAGAAGCAGCAGCAGCAGCAGCAGCTTGTTGTTGGGAACAAAAAGCCCAAAATAAAGAGAGCTTCAAAATCTCCCAAACCACCCAAGGCAAAGAAAGCTGTCAAAAAACAACAAAGGCAAAATAAACGACGACATGCAAGCAGCATGAATACACATGACAATAAACATCCAGGCCTCCCCCCTCAGTGGAGGGGCCTCATATGATTCCAAAAAAGAGTTTAGTTTTGTAGACAAATAAATCATTACTTTTGGGGTAGATTTACTCTGTATATTATATATATATATATATATATATATATATATATATATATATATATATATATATATATATATATATATATAATATACATCTATATTATATATATATATATATATATATATATATATATATATATATATATATATATATATATATATATATAATATACATCTATATTATATATATATATATAATATACATATATATATATATATATATATATATATATATATATATATATATATATATATATATATACATGGGTGAGGTGATATGGTACCAAAGTTTTGGGTAAGGTGATTGACATTTACACAAGATAAAACACGAACCAATGGGAATAAAAACATAAGAATGGAAGTAACTGCAGAAGGCCTATTGGCCCATAACACAAGCACTTCCTCTTGATGCTTCTATATTGGTTCAGAGTCTTGAAGCTATAATAATAATAATATATATATATATATATATATATATATATATATATATATATATATATATATATATATATATATATATATATACACACAAAACTAAATAGTCTTGTTAGACAAATTGCCCCTATTAGAGGCAAGTTGACTAACAAGCCGAATGACTGGCAATTGTTTTGAATTTGAGTTAAATCTAACATAGAAATGTAATCAAACCTAACCTAACCTATGCTAACCCAAGCTAAGCTAACCTAACCTAACCTAAGCTAACCCAAGCTAAGCTAAGCTAACCTAACCTAACCTAAGCTAAGCTAACCTAACCTAACCCAGCAATTCATGATCTTAATATAATACTGTTAATTGGATAAACCAATTTGGAAAGAAATGTTCGAAAATAACAAAATTAACTGTGCTTGTTAGGAAAATTGGGCCTTGCATACTTGTCCCAATAGTGTGGTTCTCGCTTTTAGGTACGACATAAACGTATACCTAAGTTGAGAGAGAAAAAGATTCTCACTCAAACATGCATATCGATTGCCAGTCCTGAATTCTGGGTAGATATTCGTGTCCTCCCTTTTCATTTACCATCATTTGGATACTATCAAAACAGCTCTGAGAAGGATAAAATGAATAAAACGGGTAGCTCACTCATGTAAAAAGGAAGAGTTGGGAAAGATCTCTCTCTCTCTCTCTCCCCCTCACACCCCCCCCCCCCCACCAATGATCCTGCTCTGCTAGTATATAACGTAACAAACCTTCCCCCCCCCCCCCCAATCAGAGTCCCTTTAAGCATGCGAGGATAAAAAATAGATTTCATAAGACCCAATGTGCTAGCTGATATCAAAACAATTTATGTTATCGTCTATTAAGCCCTTCAGTAAAAAAGTATAGGGACCTAATTAGGTCCCGTTTTGAGGTGGTGGTGGGTGGAATCGATGGATTAGCCAAGCTCTTATCCGCCGAATCCGTAGAGGGTACGACCCTGGCGCTTCAGAGCGTACACCATGTCCATGGCAGTGACGGTCTTCCTCTTGGCGTGTTCCGTGTAGGTTACAGCATCACGGATGACGTTCTCGAGGAACACCTTCAGGACGCCACGGGTCTCTTCGTAGATGAGACCCGAAATACGCTTGACGCCGCCACGACGAGCTAAGCGACGAATAGCGGGCTTGGTGATGCCCTGGATGTTGTCACGTAGCACCTTACGATGACGCTTGGCGCCACCCTTTCCGAGTCCCTTGCCTCCCTTGCCGCGTCCAGTCATGGTGTTGTAGTTGTGTGAATCGAATTGACGAATGCATTCATTCATTCATTCATTTAAATATAGGTCAAGATACCCTGATGGGTGAGCGTGGAAGTGGGGATAGGGGAAGAATTAGTGGGGGTGAGAGGAAGGGTTTTCAGTATGAGGTAAAGTGCCAGGGCTAGACCCAGCTGCATGGCATTGAAATCGTTATGACCAGACTAGGCAGTGAAGGCAAGGAATCGGATCTCTGTGACAACATTTCGTCTTTTCTGAGCACCCACGGAGACAGCAGCCCTCAGCTGGGTGTGCCCTGGGGGCTCACTCCAGATGTGGTCTTAGATCTGCTAATCAGCATCGCGCCCCACCCAAGGCACCAGAAAACGGGAGCTAGTTGGTCCCCCCCTAAAGAGGGGGGAGAAGAGTTAGGAGGCTATAGTTGGAAGTTTGGTTATTTGAGTAGTGATATTATAGGAGAGGGGTTATGTAAAGGACGGAGCAGGAGGTGGATCGTCGATCAGGTTAAAGAGGTTGTGCGTATGTCTGGGTCTGCTTAGGACGTTTCTGAGGAACGTGTCGTAGTTGTCATGATAGGTGAGAATTCTGTCAATCTGTTTCTTCCCCATAGTATCCCAGGTTATGTTCAGAGGTGGGATGTTCGCCCACTCATGCAGGGCCTCACTGGTGGTGAAGTCCTGCCAGTGGGTATTGAACACCCATCTCAGAGCCCTGTTCTGGGTACGCTGGAGTTTCTTCCTATTTGTTGGTGCTGCAAGTGTGAGTGGGATCGGTGCATATGTTAGGAGTGGGAGAATAAGTGTTTTGTATAAATAGAGCTTGGTGGCTTGGGAGGCATGTTTGAGTGGGTAGAGTTTTGATAGAGCGTTTGAGGCTATAGCTTTCTTGGGTGTTATGTGTGTGTGAAAGCGAAGGTTGAAGTCTAGTGTGAGTCCAAGTACTGTGGTTTTGTTGACTCTTGGGATCTGGGTTGCATCTGGTGATTGAGAGTAGAGTTTTACTGGGTCAGGGTTACGTCGTTTGTTGTAGAAAAAGTATGTAATTTTTGACTTGTTGGGGTTTGTTTTTATTCGCCAGTCGTGTTCCCATAAGGTGACTTTGTCTATTTCTTGTTGGGCTTTCCGTGTGAGGGCGTTAATCGTATAGTCTGTGATCAGTTGGGTTACGTCGTCAGCGTAGCAAAGGGTCATTGATGTCCAGTATATTGGGTCAGGGATGTCGTTTATATAGAGTATGTATAAGGTTGGTGAAAGAACTGAGCCCTGAGGGACACCTGCATTTAGGTTGAAATAACCTGACAGCTTGCTGAGGAATTTGATCTGCATCTTTCTATTTGTTAGAAAGCTGCAGAGTAGCCTCTGCATGTTGTCAGATAGTTGAAACAGAGTGCAGAGTTTGTAACGTAGGCCGTCGTGCCATACAGTGTCAAAAGCCTTTTCGACGTCCTTTGCAATGAGGGCCGACTTGGCCCTCTGGTGTTTATTTATGGAGAGGTAGTTTGTTATTATGTTCAGTGCGTCTTGTGTTGAGCGGTGTTGTCTGAAGCCAAATTGTTTGTCTGTCAATATGTTTTTGTGTTCTAGGTGATTCCTGAGTTTATGATTAATGAGTTTTTCGTATACTTTCCCTAATGTCTCTAGTAAGCTGATCGGTCTGTAGTTCTTAGGGTCTGTCGGGGATTTTTGGGGTTTTGGAATGAGGATTGCTGTGGCTTCTTTGAATGGGCTTGGGAAATGTCCTGATGCTAGTGAGGCGTTGTAGACGTCTGTGAGTGCAAGGATTAGGGGGTCTGGAAGTTGCTTGAGGAGAGCTTGGCCAATGCCAGAGGCTCCTGGGGCTTTACGTCTGGTGTTCTTGAGCATGAGTTTAACTTCTTCAGGTAGTATTGATTCTGTGAGGTCACTTTCTAAGTCGTCTAGTGTCGTGAGGTCAATGGTAGGGTAGTGTGTGATGGCATGAGGGTTGTGTCGTATCCATGTTTCTACTCTGTTTATGTTTTGTATTGCTGTTGGTTGAGGGGGGTGGGGATTGAAGATGTCCTGCCAGTGTTGTTTGAATATGCCTATTACTTCTGAGGGATCGGTGTAGTTTTGATTGTTGTGAGTGATGTATGTAAAGGCAGAAGAGGAGGAGTTTCCTCTGATCCTCTTTATGAAGTTCCAGAATTGTTGTGGAGTTGTTTTTCTTTGTATTTCAGCTTTATGTATGAGTTTCTCCCAGTTGTTAGCATGGTCTTGGTCAAGGCTGTTGAGTATGTGGTTTTTGAGTATAGTGAGGTCTGTGTTTACTTGATTGTATCTGTGAAGGTTGTGGGTGAATCTGTTGTGATAGCAGGAGAGTAGCCTTTTTGTTCTGATCGAAGGAAAAAAGGAGTATCTGGTTTTGTGGGTTGTTTTTGGAATGGTAGCATCAGCTGCTTGTATGATGTTATTCTGGATGGTGAGGACTTGGGAATCTATGTCTGTGTGTGGTTTGTCTTGGAAGTTGTAGGGCTGTGTGCTGGCAGTTAGGTGTTGTTTGAAGGCTTCCCAGTCTGCATTTTGATAGTCATATTGTGGGGTGGCTGGGATGAGTATGGGGTTGCTGGAGAGTGTGAGTGATATGGGTATGTGATCTGAGCCAGTGAGGGGTCCGGGTGTGATGTAGTGTTGTAGGTGGGTGCCTGCTCTGTTGGTGAGGATTAGATCTGGTCTCCCAGTTCCATTGTGTGTGTAGGTTGTTTGGAAGTCAGGGCCAAGGAAGGTGAGGTGTTTGTTTTGGTGGAGTTGGTGTAGTTGTTGACCGTGCATGTTGTGTTGGCGATGGTTGAATGTTTGGTGTTTTGCATTTAGGTCTGCTAGGAGGAAGACTGGTATGTGTGTGTGGTTGAAGAGAGTGTTTAGGTCCTGGAGGGGGAGACCCAAGTTTGGACGAATGTATGTGGTACCAATGATCATCTGCCCGTGTTGAGTGTGAATGCGGACTGCTAGGAAGTGTTTGTGTTGCCAGTTGGTAGTGAGGAGGTCATGTTTATAGGTGTTCTTTATTAGAATAGCAGCCCCTTCGTAAGCTTCATCAGGAGATTGGTATGTTGTGAAGCCAAAATGTCTAATTTTGTGAGAGTTCGTCACGCATGTGCTGTTTAGTAGCAGCACATCCGGTCTTTCATTCTCCACAAAGTTAGCAATTAGGTGTCTGATGTTGTAATATGCTCTAACGTTAAATTGTGTGATTTTCATATTTATTGACTTGTTGGGGGAGTGTTTGTGGCATTTGAACCGGAGGGGTTCTCCTTTGTGGATTGATTCGTTGTGTAGACAGATTTGGTAATTATAGATTTGGGTAGGAGATATGTATGGCGACCGTTTTGCATGGTTTCTGGTATGAATTTAGGAAGTTTTGGTGTAGGGGTGAGGGAGTGGTCTGGGGAGGTGTTAGTCCTCTTGGCTGAGAAAGACACGTTTTGGGGCAAATTTTGTGGGATTTTGGGCTTTGTACCTGTGTGGTATTGGGTTAGGGGCGTGAGGTTGGCTAGCGTGTTGGGCGTGAGGTGAGTTGACGTGTTGGGCGTGTGGGCTAAGGTGAGGGAGGTTACATGTTTCTTGGTATCTGATGTCCTTTTTATTGATGGGTTGGTTTTCTTGTGTATTGGGGTTGTTCGTCTTGCATGCAGAAATTTTTTGTTTTGTTTAGGTGAGTTTGTTCTTTTCACTTGAAGAGTTGTTTTGTGTTTTGGTGAGCTTGATCTTTTTGACTGAAGAGGGGTAGCTGTCATGGGGAGCATGGTCTGTGAGAAGCAGTTAGAGGCCTGGGTGTCAGGGGAGGGTGTAGATGGTTCTGGGTTTGGTGTTTGGGGGGTGATGGGGGGAGGGGGTGGTGTTGGGTTTGTTGTCTGGGAGGTGGTTGGGTTTGTTGTCTGGGAGGTGGTGAGGGGTGGGGGCGAGTGTAGGGGTGGTACTGGGTTTGATGCCTGGGGGGTGGTGGGGGGTGGGGAAGAGAGTGGGGGTGGTGCTGGGTTTTTTGTCTGGGAGGTGATGAGAGGTGGGGGTTGTACTGGGTTTGCTGCCTGGGTTGTGATAGGGGGTGGGGAAGGGGGTGGGGGTGGGGGTGGTGCTGGGTTTTTTGTCTGGGAGGAGATGAGGGGTGGGGGTGGTACTGGGTTTGATGCCTGGAGTGTGATAGGGGGTTGGGGTGATCCTGGGTTTTGTGTCTGGGGAGTAATAAGGGGTGGTGGTGGTGGTGTAAGTGCTTGTGGGGTGATGAGGGGAGGTGTTAGGGGTTGTACTGGTTGTGACGCCAAGCTGGGAGGGATGACTATTGGAGGGAAGTTGTTTGCTAGTAGGATTTGTTGGATGTTGGAGATTGCCTTCCTCGTGTCTCCTTGTGCTGATATCTGTGCTATTATGATAGCTGCCACTATTCTCGGGGTGTCGTCTGTTGGTGGGTGAGGGGGGGGAGGGGGGGGCCTGAGTATGGTGGTTTGCGAGATGGTGTCCGCTGGTGGTGTGGGTTTGGAGAGGTGGGAAACCTGGGGGTGTGGGGAGCAGGGCACCTCTGCCTTGAGGGTTGATGGGTATTGTTTGAGTATTTTGGGGAAGTGTGTTGGGGCGGTGAAGCTGGTTAGTGAGGTTTTGGGGATAAAGCTGGCGTGCTGTCTGGGCATGATATTGGGGTAGTGTGTTTTGGGTCTTATTCCTCATTGCCTTGATGAGTTGCACCCTGATTTTGCAATTGTGGTGGGTGGCAGGATGGTTTTCACCACAGTTTATGCAGCATCGTGTTCCTTCTGTGCAATCTTTCCAGAAATGACCTTTGTTGGCGCATAAGGAGCAGGCTTGTTCCTTTTCCTTGCATTGCCTGGTGGTATGGTTGAATCCATAGCACCTGAAGCATTGTGTAATGGACTGGTATGTGCTCATCTTGAAGTTATAATGTGGGATGGAAATGTGGTCTGCTTTAAAGCCATGTGTGAGGAGGGATTCAGCTTCAGTGGGGGAGGAGCAACGGATTCTGAGGATCTTTGTGTTTGGTGGGTGGAAGAGATCTTCTATGATGATGTTGTTGGCTTTTCCGATGTCGGCAGTACGTTGTTTGTCTAAAGTTGTAATCGTGGAGAGGAGGGTGGTGTCTACGTTGAAGGCAACAGCAGTGCAATTATGTTTCTGTTCCAGTGTCAGTGCAGGGGTGAGTCCAAGTGTCTGTAGTCCTGTTCGGGCTTTGGGGGTGAGGCAAGCATAGAGGTCAGATTCAGAGGGTAGAAAGAGCTTTATTCCTTTGTCAATGGGGGTGATGGAGGTGTAAGGAGTCTGGGTGATCATGTAGATTTTCTGTCCTATTCCGTCAGGGTCAAGGGGAGGATCAAGAGCATAGAGGAGGCGAAGGCAGTGCATTTTAGGTGAGGTAGTGGTCTGGTGGAGGAGGTGGTGGTGGGTTGACTCAGCTGGGTAGCTGCGATCTCCGTGGAGCTGTGGATCTTAGGCTCGTGAGCTGTGGGTTGGAGCTCGGTTGTCAGAGGCGTAATTCTGGGTTCTTAGCAGGCTAATTGAACCCGGTTCGGCACAAATACAAAGTATTCGTGAGTCCTGAAGGTGTTACTCAAGGGCAACCCCCACTGCTAGTTGACTCGCACTATCACGAGGTTCTAGCAGTGGATCGGCATAGCAAACAAGCCAGGCAGGGAGACACAGGGCGCAAGCACGTGCTGTGGCCCTACCTGGGAGGAAAGGACGAATACCCCACTGCACTTTCACCGCACAGGGGGTAGGTCCCGGCCTGAAGAGGAAGAAATGTTTAGCAGAGGAGAGAAAGAGTGCTATATACGGCAATACACATTACGTAAGTTAGGCCATCCAGCTGTCCCTGGTTTTATTCAGGGTGGCAGTACGGGTTGGCCCACTAGGGTAATGTATCTTTGCACGTTATATCACTGATAGAGCTGTAACATAAACCGTGAACACGCCGAGAGGAAGAGCCGTCGTTGCCTGAAAAAGAGGTGAGTGCCAGTTTGCCTGGGTGTTGCCTTGGATGGAAGATGGCTGTGATAAGGATGTGGCCCCAGGTAGGGTTACCACGAGAGTATGCTCGTCTGGGCCGACCAAGCGGCCCTGACCTTGCAAGTTAGCAACAGGTGCTACTAGCGCTCTGCATCTCTGGCTGTTGAATCCATGTTGGATCACTGTGGTGGTTGTGATGTTAGATGCCTCAAAACGGTGGTCCCATGTAACTGCAATAATGCAGAGGCAGGTGGTTGCAGGTGCGGGGGCGCTCAAACAGCGTATCGCCTAGATCTCACTGCGAGCGCGACGTGCTGCTGCTTCCGTTGCCAATGAAAAGAAGACGAATGCCCGCACGATTTCCCGACTATATCCCATCAAGCGGACGTACTAGTAGCATTGCAACTCCTGCCTGCCCTTACTTTACGCTTGTGGTCGAATAGACACGGCTTTCTCACAACGCTTTCAAAACTGCAGTTGCCTACTCGTCTGTTTCACGTCCCTGTGAAATGACTTTTGCACAAATCCAAAAAATAGAGCAAAATCAGCGATAATAGTGATTGAGGTGAGCCGCCTGTTGGCTGCAGCCAGAGGAAGGAGGGGAGGGGCAACGGGGTGACGTAGGCGAGTCGAGCAGCCAATGGCGCTCGAGCAAGCGCCTCGAGACGGCGTATATAAGCAAAAATTTTTCGGCGCCGGCCATCACAAACCACAGTTGTTCACCATGGCTCGCACCAAGCAGACTGCTCGCAAGTCCACGGGAGGCAAGGCTCCTCGTAAGCAGCTGGCCACCAAGGCAGCACGCAAGTCTGCTCCTGCCACAGGGGGTGTGAAGAAGCCTCACCGTTACAGGCCCGGAACGGTCGCCCTGCGTGAGATCCGTCGTTACCAGAAGAGCACCGAGTTGCTCATCAGGAAACTTCCCTTCCAGCGTCTGGTGCGCGAGATTGCCCAGGACTTCAAGACCGATCTTCGCTTCCAGTCGTCTGCCGTCATGGCTTTACAGGAGGCATCCGAGGCTTACCTGGTCGGTCTCTTCGAGGACACTAACCTCTGTGCCATCCACGCCAAGCGTGTCACCATCATGCCAAAGGACATTCAGCTTGCTCGCCGTATCCGTGGAGAGCGTGCATAAGCTAAATCGACCACCCTAGTATACACCAAACTCGGCCCTTCTCAGGGCCAAAATATCCTTCTAAGGAGATTTCAGACATTCCTAGCATCAGTCATATGAATTAACCTTCATCTACACATATAATAAATAAATAAATAAATAAATAAACAAATACACTAATTTAGGTGTCATACATACACGTGATATCAATAAATCAAGTCATTTGTAGTACAACCTGTTCTCTTACAAACAAAACGCCGTCGCTTTTCGCTCTTATGCACTGTCAAGGATCACCCACCCCCCCCACCCCCCCAAAATAAAAATTGTCATACTGTACTAGAAATAAAAGCAGCTTGTATAAGTGACATACTGTCCAGTCCTGTTTTATTCTGTTTTCGGTCCTCTGGCTTAATCTGTTAAGTTAGGAGATGACATTTTAAATTAACCGTTTTCTTGACATTTTCAAACCTAAGAGGGTGGCCTGCATAGTAATCCTAATGTGGAACATAATAATGAATCTCTAATCTCTAGAAAAAAGATACCGAGTGCTTATATGTGTTGAGAGAGAGAGAGAGAGAGAGAGAGAGAGAGAGAGAGAGAGAGAGAGAGAGAGAGAGAGAGAGAGAGAGAGAGAGAGAGAGAGAGAGAGAGAGAGAGAGACACAGACAGACAGACAGACAGACAGACAGACAGACAGACAAGACAGACAGACAGACAGACAGACAGACAGACAGACAGACAGACAGACAGACAGAGACTGAGAGAGAGAAACACACACAGACAGTTTCATAAATATTCTCATTTTATAGCTATTTGCTTTCAGTGACAGAGGTTTTTGTTATAATAGTATTGGTGTCTAACACTCACAATCTCTTTAGAAATTAAAGTGTGGCTCCAATGGAGCCGAGTTTGTTGGTTTGAGGCCAAGCCACCACCACAGGGCAGTAAGTAAGCCGTTTACTTGGAGGAGGTGTACTTGGTGACGGCCTTAGTGCCCTCAGAGACGGCGTGCTTGGCCAGTTCTCCGGGCAACAGGAGCCTTACAGCCGTCTGGATCTCCCGACTGGTAATGGTGGAACGCTTGTTGTAGTGGGCCAGGCGAGAAGCCTCGGCGGCGATGCGCTCGAAGATGTCGTTCACGAACGAGTTCATGATCGACATGGCTTTGGAAGAGATACCAGTGTCGGGGTGGACCTGCTTCAGCACTTTGTAGATGTAGATGCTGTAGCTCTCCTTCCTCCTGCGCTTCTTTTTCTTATCGCCCTTGGCAATGGCCTTCTGGGCCTTTCCGGCCTTCTTGGCAGCCTTTCCAGATGCCTTGGGTGGCATGATGATGCTCGTGCTGGCTGGCGTTGCGATACAATAATGAACTTTTGCGAATCAGAATCAGAATCAGAATAATACAGGAGAAGATGCCCATAGGGGCGAGCTTGGAAGTGGGGACAGAAGAAGATAAGGGGGGGTGAGAGGAAGAAGATTTGTAAGAGAAAAAGTGCCAGGGCTAAACCCAGCTGCGTGTCGTTAGGTTGCGGCTTTCGAGGCAGGGACTCAGTCGGGTGTTTTCAGTGACAACATCGGGACATCACAAGCTCACAACATCACAGTGATTGGCTCAAGAGCGTCAGGGCTGAACTTTTTTACGGATTGTTTGTGCTGGTTGTTGAGAGCTGAATATGTAATGATAGCGGATGCTGGGTGTTGAGAGCTAAAGTTTAACGAAATACAGAGTTAGGAAGAGGATCATGGATGGTAGAGAAGAGGTCATGATTGTTTCGTGGTAGTCTAAGAGTGTGTAGGAGAAAATCAATGTGTTGTTCATGATGAGTGAGTAGTCTATCGATTTGTTTGTCTGATAGAGTTTTCCAGTAGGTATTTAGGGCAGGAATGTTAGTACTTTCATGGAGACTTTGACTGGTATTTAACTCTTGCCATCGGGTGTTGAGTACCCATCTTAGTGCTCTGTTCTGTATTCTTTGAAGTTTTATTTTGTTAGTGCGTGCAGATAGAGAAAGAGCTAGTGGAGCGTATGTTAGGAGAGGTCTAATAAGTGCTTTGTAAAGGTGCATTTTTGTGTCAGGTTTTGCAAATCTAAGTCTGTATAGTTTCTTCATGGCTTGAAGAGCTATTGCATGTTTCTGTGTTATGTGTGTGTGAAAGAGTAGTTGTCGATCAAATGTGAGTCCCAGGACTGTGGAGGAGGGAGATACAGAGATATAAGTAGGATTTTGAGTGTATGAATAGAGTTTGAGAGGAATTGGGCGAATAGTTCTTTTACAGAAAAAGTAGGTGATTTTAGATTTGCTGGAGTTGGTTTTTATACGCCATTTGTACTCCCACTCAGTGACAACATCAAGTTCTGTTTGTGCTCTGTTTGTTAGTGTATCAATGGTGTTGCTGGTGACAAGGTGAGAGACATCATCAGCATAACATATGGTTAATGAAGTGTGATGAACAGGGTCAGGAATGTCGTTTATGTATAGGATGTAGAGTGTTGGGGCAAGAACAGAGCCTTGGGGAACACCGGCGTGTAAGTTGAAGTAGTCAGAGTGTTGTTGGAGGAACTTAATTCTCATTGTCCTATCGTCTAAGTAGTTCGAAAGAAGTTTGGTGGTGATAAGAGGAAGATTAAAGTTGTTGCATAGTTTGAATTTTAAGCCGTCATGCCAAACAGTGTCAAAGGCCTTCTCAACGTCCTTAGTGATGAGTGCAGTCTTAAGTCTTTGGTGCTGATTGATACTGAGGTAGTTAGTCATGATGTTTAAGGCGTCGTGAGTGGACCGGTGAGGCCGAAATCCAAACTGTTTGTTAGTGAGTAAGTCATTGTGTTCAAGGTGGGTTCTAAGTCTCTGGTTGATCAGCCTTTCAAAGACTTTGCCAAGTGTCTCTAGAAGGCTGATGGGTCTATAGTTCTTTGGATCAGTGTGGGGTTTCCCAGGTTTTGGAATAAGAACGGCTGTGGCAGACTTAAAGTTGAGTGGAAAGTATCCAGAGGCAAGGGAGGCGTTGAATAGGTTAGTGATAGCAGTAATGATAGAAGCAGGGAGTTGTCTAAGAAGGATATGTCCAATGCCAGACGCACCAGGGGCTCTACGACGAGTGCCCATGAGAGCTGTCTTGACATCAGCTAGAGTTAGGGGAGTCTGTAGTTCAGTGTTTGAATTGAGATTTTCAAGGTGAATGAGGTCGTCTGGTGTAGTTGCTTGTCTATTTTGGTGTATCCAGTCTTCGACTATTTCAATGTTGGGGCGTGCAAATGGTTCAGGAGGATGAGGGTGAAAGATTTGTTCCCAGTGGTGTTTAAAAATGTTGAGAACTGCTTCAGGATCAGTGATTTTGTTGTTATTATGTAGAAGGTATTTAAACGGTGTGTGAGTTGATCCTTGTAATCGTTTGATTCGTTTCCAGAATTCTTGAGGTGTCAGTTTTCTGTATTGTTCTGCTTGTTCTATAAGGTGTTTCCAATGTTTTGTGTGATCTTCATCTAGGCTGTTAAGGATATGGTTTTTTAATGCTGTTAGGTCCCATAGTATTTGTCCATGACGATGTATGTTTTGTAAGAATCTAGTGTGATAGCAAGCTAAGAGGCGTTTGGAGCGAATGGAGGGGGTGAAAGTGAAATGTGGTTTGTGTGCTGTTTTAGGAATGGAGATGTTTGCTGCATGAATGATGGTGTCTTGTATGTTGCGTGCTTGTGTGTCGATGTCAGTGTGATGTTTGTCATTGTATTCATAAGTGAGATCAGTGTCATCAATGTGTTGTTTGAACATGTCCCAGTTTGCCCTATGGTATGAGAATTGAGGAGTGCTGGGGATGAGAATAGGATTTGTGGAGACTGTGAGAATTAAGGGAATATGATCAGAGCCCGTAATGGGCCCTGGTGAAATGAAGTGTTGCAAGTTGCTGCCGTGTCTGTTGGTGAATATGAGATCAGGCCGGCCAGAACCTGTATGTGTGAAACAAGTGGGGAAATCAGGGCCAAGAAAGAATAGATGTTTTTGGGTGTATATTTGGTGAAGCTGTCTGCCATGCTGATTTGTGGTATTGTGGTGGAATGTAGGGTGTTGTGCATTGAGGTCTGCAAGCAGAAAAACAGGCAAGTGAGAGTTGTTGAAGAGAGTTATGAAATCTTGCATGGGAATGTCGGTGTTAGGACGGGTGTAGGTTGTGCAGATGATGAGAGACCCCATTTGTGTATGAACTTTAATGGCTAGGAAATGTTTGTGAAGCCAATGAGTGTGTAAGAGTTCGTGTTTGTATGAAGAACGGATGAGTATTGCAACTCCTTCATGTGCTTCATCTGGTGACTGGTAAGAGGTGTAGCCATAATGTTTGATTTTATATGAGTTCGTGATGTATGTGCTATTTAATAATAGCACATCAGGTCTCTCGATCTCAATAAAATCTGACACCATGTGTCTAATGTTGAAATATGCCCGCACATTAAACTGTATGATCTTTATGAATTTTTAGGTTTTGATGGGGTGCTGGTGGGGTTTTGTGCATGTACAAGAGCATGAGGGTTGCGTGATTCAATGAGTTGGGCAGTTATTGAGGAGGGTGCATCTTGGAGGATGGTGGTAGGAATTGTAGGATATTTACAGCGGGAGGTGGGAGTAAGACAACGGGTTGCTGAACGGGCTCGGGACGAGACAAGATGAGTTACAGAAGAAATGACTGAAGTTGTTGGGGGATGGAGGGAGACAGAAGGCTTGTTGACAGGGACCGGGTGAGAGGTATCAGAGGTTGTAGTGTTAGTAGTCAGATTGGAAGTGGAGAGGACAATGTTGGGAGAAGAGGTTGAAAGTGCCTTTGACATGGATGCTTCAGTTTGGGATAGTCCAGGATGTGCTGTTTGGTCAGTGGCACCGTTTTCTGTAGCAGTCAGGAGTGGGTTGGTAGGAGATTGTGGGGGAACTGTAGTATTTTCTTCAGCTGAAGTCATGGTGTTTTGTGGAGTGAGGACTGTAGGCGAGAATGGAGCAGAGCGCAATAGTTGAGTAGGAGGAACAGAGATACTAGGAAGGCCGTTATGAGTGAGAAAGATTGGAAGATAGTCAGCAAAGTCACGGCCATCGTCCTTGGCCTTCAAGTAAGCAGCTTGTACACAGGCAGTGACTCGTTCATATGCAAGGTTCTGAAGAGGAGAATAAGGTGGAGGTGGTGGGTGAGGGAAGAGAGGTGGAGAGGACTGAGTTTGTTGTGCAGTATTATGATGATGTTGCTGGTGAGGTGAAGCATTAAGGACACTGGCATAGGACATTGAGGTGGCTGATGCTGTTTGGTGATGAGATAGGTTATGGGAGGTTGAAGAAGAGGAATGAGGGTGTGCTTGAGTGCGAGGTTGGTTATTGCGAAGAGATTTTAGGGTTTGCTTTCTCAAAGGGCAAGATTTGTCAACTGCTGAATGACCTCCTTGGCAATTGATGCATTTTAAAGTGTTGGCAGAGCACTGAGTGTAAAAATGGCCTTCTACAGAACATTTTGAACAATTTTGTGGGCTTTTACATTTCCGGGTTTCATGACTGTATTTGTAGCATTTAAAGCATTGCAGCAAAGGAAGATAGTCAACTGGACTAATGAGATAGGGAGGAGTGCTGGTGTGGAGGATTTTAATTCCATGGTGCAAGAGTTTTTGAGCTTCTGTAGGGGAGGAACATTGGATCTTGAGGTGTTTTGTATTGGGCACTGGGTATATCTCCATTACAGTAATAGCATTCCTGTGAGAGATGTCTTGAGAGAGATTGATAGTAGTAGGTGCTGAAAGGACAGAGCTGTCGACATTTCTTACAAGTACAGAGCATTTAGTTTTTTGTTCAATAGTGAGAACAGGAGTAAGTGAAGCTTGTGTGAGTTTTCTGAAAGTAGGTTCCTTGAAACAGGCAAAAAGGTCGTCTTCAGAGGCAATGAGAAATTTGATGGTGTTTGTGTTGGCATGTTTTATATGGTTAGTGGCTGGTGTGCCAGTGGCATTGTAAAAGGTAGTGATGCAGTCAACTGTGTCTATGGGTGTATTCCCAGTGTAGGTCATCCGTAGACAGTGAGCCATTGTGACTCACTGTCTACTGACAGTCCCGTGTCTTGTGCCAATCACTGCGATTCCATTAGCTCAGTGGGGGGGTCAGTGTGCTCGTGAGCTGTGGGTTGGAGCTCGGTTGTCAGAGGCGTAATTCCGGGTTCCTAGCAGGCTAATTGAACCCGGTTCGGCACAAATACAAAGTATTCGTGAGTCCTGAAGGTGTTACTCAAGGGCAACCCCCACTGCTAGTTGACTCGCACTATCACGAGGTTCTAGCAGTGGATCGGCATAGCAAACAAGCCAGGCAGGGAGACACAGGGCGCAAGCACGTGCTGTGACCCCACCTGGGAGGAAAGGACGAATACCCCACTGCACTTTCACCGCACAGGGGGTAGGTCCCGGCCTGAAGAGGAAGAAATGTTTAGCAGAGGAGAGAAAGAGTGCTATACACGGCAATACACATTACGTAAGTTAGGCCATCCAGCTGTCCCTGGTTTTATTCAGGGTGGCAGTACGGGTTGGCCCACTAGGGTAATGTATCTTTGCACGTTATATCACTGATAGAGCTGTAACATAAACCGTGAACACGCCGAGAGGAAGAGCCGTCGTTGCCTGAAAAAGAGGTGTGTGCCAGTTTGCCTGGGTGTTGCCTTGGATGGAAGATGGCTGTGATAAGGATGTGGCCCCAGGTAGGGTTACCACGAGAGTATGCTCGTCTGGGCCGACCAAGCGGCCCTGACCTTGCAAGTTAGCAACAGGTGCTACTAGCGCTCTGCATCTCTGGCTGTTGTTAAATCGATGCTGTTGGATCACTGTGGTGGTTGTGATGTCAGATGCCTCAAAACGGTGGTCCCATGTAACTGCAATAATGCAGAGGCAGGTGGTTGCAGGTGCGGGGGCGCTCAAACAGCGTATCGCCTAGATCTCACTGCGAGCGCGACGTGCTGCTGCTTCCGTTGCCAATGACTTTTGCGCGAGTCGAGCTTTCCTTTTATATCCCGCTCGCGACTCAGCTCAGAGCGGGTCGCGTGGCGGAGCGCGCTGATTGGTCAGTGGCGGACTCCCTTGATCCTGAGCGGGGTATATAACACGAAGCTCGATCTGCGGGCCGGCATTAAAACACCACAAACCCACAACAGCAGCAGCAATGTCAGGACGCGGCAAGGGAGGCAAAGTGAAGGGCAAGTCAAAGTCTCGCTCCAGCAGGGCCGGACTTCAGTTCCCCGTGGGCAGAATTCACCGTCTGCTGCGTAAGGGCAACTACGCCGAACGCGTCGGTGCTGGCGCTCCTGTCTACCTGGCAGCCGTCATGGAATACCTCGCTGCCGAAGTTCTCGAGCTCGCCGGTAACGCCGCACGTGACAACAAGAAGACCCGTATCATCCCACGTCACTTGCAGTTGGCCATCCGCAACGACGAAGAACTCAACAAACTTCTGTCTGGCGTAACCATTGCACAGGGAGGTGTTCTTCCAAACATTCAGGCAGTTCTTTTGCCAAAGAAGACAGAGAAGAAGTAAGCACTTCTGCCACCCACCGCGACAAATACCATAACCAGGCTCCATCCGGAGCCACACACACTTTAATAGAGAGATTCAAGTAGACAATCAACTTTCAAACATTAATAATAACATTTATATTGATTTCATTTGGAATGTGTACATAACAAACAAACAAAACAAAATTATAGGGGATATTCAGCATCACTTGGAATATTAACCAATCATATAAATCCAATATATATTTTATATTTTACTTTAAGCGAGGAATTCATATTCTATCCATTTTTAATCATACAAATGAACAAAAGCAATTCTTCACTAGACGTAATGAATGAATAAATGATCAAGGTTTTAATGTGTTTCATGAATATATATATATATATATATATATATATATATATATATATATATATATATATATATATATATATATATATATATATATATATATATATATATATATATATATATATATATATATATATTAATACTTGTGAACCAGAATATGTTTGAGCAGCAGCGATCGTGCCTGCCATTGGCCGAAGTGCAACAATTCAAATAATTTAAAGGGCCTGCTCGGGTATATAAGAGAGGCTGGGAGACTGGGGCCGGTGATGGGTGATGAGTGATGGTGTGGTGTGGTGTGGTGTTGTTAAGAGTTGATTTACGGCCAGCCAGCCAGCCAGCCAGCCAGCCAGCTGCAGCCAAGGCAAGGCAAGGCAAGGCAAGGCAAGGCAAGGCAAGGCAGGCAGGCAGGCAGGCAGGCAGGCAGGCAGGCAGGCAGGCAGGCAGCCAGGCAGCCAGACAGGCAGGCAGGCAGGCAGGCAGGCAGGCAGGCAGGCAGGCAGGCAGGCAGGCAGGCAGGCAGCCAGGCAGCCAGGCAGCCAGGCAGCCAGGCAGGCAGGCAGGCAGGCAGCCAGGCAGGCAGGCAGGCAGGCAGGCAGCCAGCCAGCCAGCCAGGCAGGCAGGCAGGCAGGCAGGCAGGCAGGCAGCCAGCCAGCCAGCCAGCCAGCCAGCCAGCCAGCCAGCCAGCCAGCCAGCCAGCCACTCTCACTTTGTATTTATATGCATTCAATTTATATTCAAACATTATATATGTTAAGGGCCTTGTTTTAGTGTTTATTTTAAAAATGACAAACATCGAGTCGTTTTACCAGTCCTTTAGCGTTAACGGTGATGCATTTTAAAACTGAACATAAATCGCCTTTTCTGGATATATCAAATATCGAATCCGCTTAATGTGCCTACAATACAATCATTCAAAAAATACATAATTTACATTATGCCTTTTCATAGAACAGACAATAAGATTTGTACATGCAAAAAAAAAACAAAAAAAAAAAAAAATCCTTTAAGTTATCAATACAATGTGAGAGAACTTTACTTTTATAACTAAAGTTGCACAATTATACCAACTCTATGGTGGCTGGGTGGTAAGGTGTGTGGCTGGTGTTTTGGAAGTCGCGAGTTCGAACGACCCAATGGGAATAATACTTTTTTTTTTTTTGCCATACAATCTTCCTAATACTATTATGTAGGTGTGTGTGTGTGTGTGTGTTTTTATTCATTCTTTGGTTTTATAGATGACATACATATTGACTCCTTTTACCGGTCCTTAATTAGGCTCTGGGGAAGCAATGGTGGTGGTGGTGCATTTAAAACTAAACCAAAAATCACCAGTTCTGGACGCGTCAAATATCATATCCGCTTAATGTGTCTACAACCTAATTACTTAAAACTACACTATTTAATTCATTCATATCATGTGCATATTGGTCATTATGCTCATACAACCGACATAACAATTTATTTTCATTATTAGAATCATACATTTCATCAAGTAATACAGATACAAAGAGATTTTCTTTCTGAGAAGACCGTTAGTATTGGCTGGCAGGCAGGCAGGCAGGCATTTGAGGGTTATTATTTCGCCTGTTGATTGGGGGGAGGGTTGATGTGTTAGGGGGTTTTCGGTTAGGTGTGGTGGTGGTGATTGGTGGTGATTGGTGGTGATTGGTGGTGATTGGTGGTGGTGGTGAGTGGTGGTGAGTGGTGGTGAGTGGTGGTGAGTGGTGGTGGTGGTGGTGGTGGTGGTGGTGGTGGTGGTAGTGGTAGTAGGTGGGAGGGGGGAAGGGGAGGGGAATGATGGTCTGTGGATTCCTTCTCCGTACCCCTTACATATAAGCAAAAATATGCCTTCCTGTGGGTATAGAAACATTAACACAAATTATATCAGTAACTGATATTGTAGCCTTTTAAACAGAAAAGATTTGTACATACAAATACTTTTAAATTATCATTTATTTGTGGAAATGGCATTTACGTCATTAAATTGATACCTCAGCATCAAGTGTCCTGCAGCAGTGGTCCAGTGGTAAAGTGTATATAAGTGATGCGTATTCTTGGAGTTGCGAGTTCAAACCCGGATTAAGCTATATATATATATATATATATATATATATATATATATATATATATATATATATATATATATATATATATATATATATATATATATATATATATATATATATACACAAAACATGTTTGGTTTTGGTTGTTTATTTTTGTATAAAGCCTCACACACTATCTATATTAAGCGAGTTTGTTTTAAACATGACATACATATTAATTCATTTTACCAGGCCTTATTCCACACAACTCCGTGAATTTCCCGTGGAGCCAGCCATTCAAACAAAAACAAAACGAAACAAAACAAAAAACATTATTGCCAACAGCATTTGGTGTTCCCAGGCGGTCACCCATCCAAGTACTAACCAAACCCAACGTTGCTTAACTTCGCTGATCGGACGAGAAGCGGTGTTCTCAACGTGGTATGGCCGTTGGCATGAGACTGCCTACACATTGTGGCTAATAACCAACTCTTTTAGTCATCACGGCAGGATACGGACCTGCTTGTGGTGTCTTAATGGTAATTGTATCCTAACATATTTTTGTCTCCTTGGCATGGATATTTAACATCGTTTATTCAGTCTTGGGTTTATGTTCTTTCGCCATTTACAGACATTTTACATCTACCTACTTCCTCAGCCTGCCCTGCCAATTTCTAATGAATTTGTGGATTTTCTTTTGTAATACAAACATGTGTGTGCTCATCTGCTCTTCAGTTTTTATGATATTTGTCTCATCTGTCCTGCTTTATGATACTTTTACAAAGAACATGAACAAATGCTTCTATTTTAGAGAAGATATGGGATCCAGGTTTCGGAGCCGTAAAACCAACCGTCGTGATTGGTGGACGAGTTGCCAGGTTGCAGCTTCTGTACCGTGCCGGCACATAAATAGGTTCGGCTCAAGCGGCGGCAGCATCATTCCCCCGTGACTGTCTGAGCGTCTCTCATCACCTTGGTTGGTTCATCATCATCATCATGGTAGAAGCAAAGCCTACCAAGAAGGCTGCGGCTGCTGCTGCTGTGGTGGCCACCACCAGGAAACCTCGCGTCCAGGTTGCTCACCCGAAAACTAGTCAAATGGTTCTAGCCGCGGTCGCAGCACTCAAAGACCGTAAGGGCTCGTCTCTACAAGCAATCAAGAAGTACGTTGTTGCCAACAACAAAGTCGAGGCTGCCAAGATCGCCATTTACATCCGAAGATTTCTCAAGAAAGCAGTGGCTGACGGCATTCTTGTTCAGACCAAGGGAAGTGGAGCTAGTGGATCATTCAAGCTGGCCGTAGCAGAGAAGAGGGCCGTTCTAACTCCCAAGAAAGCCACCACAACCAAGAAACCATCTACAGCAGCAAAGAAGGCCGTGGTAACTCCCAAGAAAGCCGCCACAAGCAACAAACCACCTACAGCCTTGAAAAAGAAGCAGCAGCAGCAGCAGCAGCTTGTTGTTGGGAACAAAAAGCCCAAAATAAAGAGAGCTTCAAAATCTCCCAAACCACCCAAGGCAAAGAAAGCTGTCAAAAAAACAACAAAGGCAAAATAAACGACGACATGCAAGCAGCATGAATACACATGACAATAAACATCCAGGCCTCCCCCCTCAGTGGAGGGGCCTCATATGATTCCAAAAAAGAGTTTAGTTTTGTAGACAAATAAATCATTACTTTTGGGGTAGATTTACTCTGTATATTATATATATATATATATATATATATATATATATATATATATATATATATATATAATATACATCTATATTATATATATATATATATATATATATATATATATATATATATATATATATATATATATATATATATATATAATATACATCTATATTATATATATATATATAATATACATATATATATATATATATATATATATATATATATATATATATATATATATATATATACATGGGTGAGGTGATATGGTACCAAAGTTTTGGGTAAGGTGATTGACATTTACACAAGATAAAACACGAACCAATGGGAATAAAAACATAAGAATGGAAGTAACTGCAGAAGGCCTATTGGCCCATAACACAAGCACTTCCTCTTGATGCTTCTATATTGGTTCAGAGTCTTGAAGCTATAATAATAATAATATATATATATATATATATATATATATATATATATATATATATATATATATATATATATATATATATATATATATATATATACACACAAAACTAAATAGTCTTGTTAGACAAATTGCCCCTATTAGAGGCAAGTTGACTAACAAGCCGAATGACTGGCAATTGTTTTGAATTTGAGTTAAATCTAACATAGAAATGTAATCAAACCTAACCTAACCTATGCTAACCCAAGCTAAGCTAACCTAACCTAACCTAAGCTAACCCAAGCTAAGCTAAGCTAACCTAACCTAACCTAAGCTAAGCTAACCTAACCCAGCAATTCATGATCTTAATATAATACTGTTAATTGGATAAACCAATTTGGAAAGAAATGTTCGAAAATAACAAAATTAACTGTGCTTGTTAGGAAAATTGGGCCTTGCATACTTGTCCCAATAGTGTGGTTCTCGCTTTTAGGTACGACATAAACGTATACCTAAGTTGAGAGAGAAAAAGATTCTCACTCAAACATGCATATCGATTGCCAGTCCTGAATTCTGGGTAGATATTCGTGTCCTCCCTTTTCATTTACCATCATTTGGATACTATCAAAACAGCTCTGAGAAGGATAAAATGAATAAAACGGGTAGCTCACTCATGTAAAAAGGAAGAGTTGGGAAAGATCTCTCTCTCTCTCTCTCCCCCTCACACCCCCCCCCCCCCCCACCAATGATCCTGCTCTGCTAGTATATAACGTAACAAACCTTCCCCCCCCCCCCAATCAGAGTCCCTTTAAGCATGCGAGGATAAAAAATAGATTTCATAAGACCCAATGTGCTAGCTGATATCAAAACAATTTATGTTATCGTCTATTAAGCCCTTCAGTAAAAAGTATAGGGACCTAATTAGGTCCCGTTTTGAGGTGGTGGTGGGTGGAATCGATGGATTAGCCAAGCTCTTATCCGCCGAATCCGTAGAGGGTACGACCCTGGCGCTTCAGAGCGTACACCACGTCCATGGCAGTGACGGTCTTCCTCTTGGCGTGTTCCGTGTAGGTTACAGCATCACGGATGACGTTCTCGAGGAACACCTTCAGGACGCCACGGGTCTCTTCGTAGATGAGACCCGAAATACGCTTGACGCCGCCACGACGAGCTAAGCGACGAATAGCGGGCTTGGTGATGCCCTGGATGTTGTCACGTAGCACCTTACGATGACGCTTGGCGCCACCCTTTCCGAGTCCCTTGCCTCCCTTGCCGCGTCCAGTCATGGTGTTGTAGTTGTGTGAATCGAATTGACGAATGCCCGCACGATTTCCCGACTATATCCCATCAAGCGGACGTACTAGTAGCATTGCAACTCCTGCCTGCCCTTACTTTACGCTTGTGGTCGAATAGACACGGCTTTCTCACAACGCTTTCAAAACTGCAGTTGCCTACTCGTCTGTTTCACGTCCCTGTGAAATGACTTTTGCACAAATCCAAAAAATAGAGCAAAATCAGCGATAATAGTGATTGAGGTGAGCCGCCTGTTGGCTGCAGCCAGAGGAAGGAGGGGAGGGGCAACGGGGTGACGTAGGCGAGTCGAGCAGCCAATGGCGCTCGAGCAAGCGCCTCGAGACGGCGTATATAAGCAAAAATTTTTCGGCGCCGGCCATCACAAACCACAGTTGTTCACCATGGCTCGCACCAAGCAGACTGCTCGCAAGTCCACGGGAGGCAAGGCTCCTCGTAAGCAGCTGGCCACCAAGGCAGCACGCAAGTCTGCTCCTGCCACAGGGGGTGTGAAGAAGCCTCACCGTTACAGGCCCGGAACGGTCGCCCTGCGTGAGATCCGTCGTTACCAGAAGAGCACCGAGTTGCTCATCAGGAAACTTCCCTTCCAGCGTCTGGTGCGCGAGATTGCCCAGGACTTCAAGACCGATCTTCGCTTCCAGTCGTCTGCCGTCATGGCTTTACAGGAGGCATCCGAGGCTTACCTGGTCGGTCTCTTCGAGGACACTAACCTCTGTGCCATCCACGCCAAGCGTGTCACCATCATGCCAAAGGACATTCAGCTTGCTCGCCGTATCCGTGGAGAGCGTGCATAAGCTAAATCGACCACCCTAGTATACACCAAACTCGGCCCTTCTCAGGGCCAAAATATCCTTCTAAGGAGATTTCAGACATTCCTAGCATCAGTCATATGAATTAACCTTCATCTACACATATAATAAATAAATAAATAAATAAATAAACAAATACACTAATTTAGGTGTCATACATACACGTGATATCAATAAATCAAGTCATTTGTAGTACAACCTGTTCTCTTACAAACAAAACGCCGTCGCTTTTCGCTCTTATGCACTGTCAAGGATCACCCACCCCCCCCCACCCCCCCAAAATAAAAATTGTCATACTGTACTAGAAATAAAAGCAGCTTGTATAAGTGACATACTGTCCAGTCCTGTTTTATTCTGTTTTCGGTCCTCTGGCTTAATCTGTTAAGTTAGGAGATGACATTTTAAATTAACCGTTTTCTTGACATTTTCAAACCTAAGAGGGTGGCCTGCATAGTAATCCTAATGTGGAACATAACAATGAATCTCTAATCTCTAGAAAAAAGATACCGAGTGCTTATATGTGTTGAGAGAGAGAGAGAGAGAGAGAGAGAGAGAGAGAGAGAGAGAGAGAGAGAGAGAGAGAGAGAGAGAGAGAGAGAGAGAGAGAGACACAGACAGACAGACAGACAGACAGACAGACAGACAGACAAGACAGACAGACAGACAGACAGACAGACAGACAGACAGACAGACAGACAGACAGAGACTGAGAGAGAGAAACACACACAGACAGTTTCATAAATATTCTCATTTTATAGCTATTTGCTTTCAGTGACAGAGGTTTTTGTTATAATAGTATTGGTGTCTAACACTCACAATCTCTTTAGAAATTAAAGTGTGGCTCCAATGGAGCCGAGTTTGTTGGTTTGAGGCCAAGCCACCACCACAGGGCAGTAAGTAAGCCGTTTACTTGGAGGAGGTGTACTTGGTGACGGCCTTAGTGCCCTCAGAGACGGCGTGCTTGGCCAGTTCTCCGGGCAACAGGAGCCTTACAGCCGTCTGGATCTCCCGACTGGTAATGGTGGAACGCTTGTTGTAGTGGGCCAGGCGAGAAGCCTCGGCGGCGTGAACTTTTGCGCGAGTCGAGCTTTCCTTTTATATCCCGCTCGCGACTCAGCTCAGAGCGGGTCGCGTGGCGGAGCGCGCTGATTGGTCAGTGGCGGACTCCCTTGATCCTGAGCGGGGTATATAACACGAAGCTCGATCTGCGGGCCGGCATTACAACTTCAACAGGCTACTCAACTCCTCCCAGTACGTATCCCAGAAGACAGCGATGGCCCGGGGCTCACTGGAGAGGCTCTTCCGTTTCAACCAAGCCCCATCCCACATCAAGCTCCACCTGTACAGAATGATCATAAGGCCTAGCTTGGAATACCCCTACGTTCCCCTGAACCTCACCAACAAATCCAACATGTTGAAGATTCAACGAGTACAAAACAAAGCACTTCGCTTTGCAGAGGGCCTGACTCTGAGGGACAGGGTAAGAACTGACCTGATCCATGAGACGCTCAACATGAAGCCAATGAACATTAGGCTCAGCTACCTGGCCAGAAGACAGCTGTACCGTATGAAGAACATGTATGTCCCAGACCCAGATGATCCCTTCGTAGCAGAAAACACCACCAGCGACTACGAGATCCACGAACCACCACACAGAACCAGAAGAATCACTCTCCAACAAAAAGTGATCAGACATATCCATGATGAGGCCTTCCCAAGCCCTCAGATACTAAGCGGTCTGCCAGACGATCCAGATGAGTGGCCCATCCCGGACCCAATCTACACCAAATGAAGAATAAAGAAAGAAAGAAAAAAAAAAAAAAATAACAAAATAAAAAAATAAAAATAAAAAAAATAAAAAAATAAATAAATAAATTAAAAAAAAAAAAAAAAAAAAATAATAAAAAAAAAAAAAAAAATATATATATATAAATAAATAAAACACCTACAAAAAAAATATAAAACCAAAAAACCATTTGTCGTGGCGGCAGAAGTGTAACTACCCTGATGTTTCTAAGATTAGCCTCCTTCAGCCAACTCCATCGGCTCTAGTGCTTTAGGACACCAACAAGGTCACAAACACTAGCCCCCCCAGCCAATGTACTGACAACCCAACATAACACATACGCAAACAAACAACACATACAAAAATGTCAACCCATGGTGGACAGGCCACCGAACTTTCAAACCTCCTCTCTCTCTACACCCGCATCCTCTTCCTGAATTTCATCTCC
>NW_027190550.1:0-34039 GCF_040958095.1 Procambarus clarkii
TAACCAACCAACCTAACCTAACCAACCAACCTAACCAACCAACCTAACCAACCAACCAACCTAACCTAACCAACCAACCTAACCTAACCAACCAACCTCACCTAACCAACCAACCTAACCTAACCAACCAACCAACCTAACCAACCAACCTAACCAACCAACCTAACCTAACCAACTAACCTAACCAACTAACCTAACCAACCAACTTAAGCTATCTAACCTAACCAAGCAACCTAATCAACCAACCTAACCAACCAACGTAACCAACCAACCAACCTAAGCTATCTAACCTAACCAACCAACCTAAGCTATCTAACCACCTATCCAACCAACCTAACCAAGCAACCTAACCAACCAACCTAACCAAGGAACCTAACCAACCAACCTAACCAATGTAATAACCTAACCAACCAACCTAACCAACGTATCCAACCTAACCAACCAACCTAAGCAACCAACCTAAGCAACCTAACCTAACCAACCAACCTAAGCTATCTAACCTAACCAACCAACCTAAGCTATCTAACCTAACCAACCAACCTAAGCTATCTAACCTAACCAACCAACCTAAGCTATCTAACCTAACCAAGCAACCTAACCAATTAACCTAACCGAAGAACCTAACCAACCAACCTAACCGAAGAACCTAATCAACCAACCTAACCAAGCAACCTAACCAATTAACCTAACCGAAGAACCTAACCAACCAACCTAACCGAAGAACCTAATCAACCAACCTAACCAAGCAACCTAACCAATTAACCTAACCGAAGAACCTAACCAACCAACCTAACCGAAGAACCTAATCAACCAACCTAACCAACGTAACCAACCAACCTTAGCTATCCAACCAACCTAACTAACCTAACCAAGCAACCTAAGCTATCTAACCTAACCAAGCAACCTAACCTGAGCAACCTAACCTAACCAACGTAACCAACCAACCTAAGCAATGTAACCTAACCTGAGCAACCTAACCTGAGCAACCTAACCTGAGCAACCTAACCTGAGCAACCTAACCTAACCAACGTAACCTGAGCAACCTAACCAACCAACCTAAGCTATCTAACCTAACCAACCAACCTAAGCTATCTAACCTAACCAAGCAACCCTAACCAATTAACCTAACCGAAGAACCTAACCAACCAACCTAACCGAAGAACCTAACCTGAGCAACCTAACCTGAGCAACCTAACCTGAGCAACCTAACCTGAGCAACCTAACCTGAGCAACCTAACCAACCAACCTAACCAACCAACCTAACCAACCAACCAACCTAACCTAACCAACCAACCTAACCTAACCAACCAACCTAACCTAACCAACCTAACCTAACCAACCAACCTAACCAACCAACCTAACCTAACCAACCAACCTAACCAACCAACCTAACCTAACCAACCAACCTAACCTAACCAACCAACCTAACCAACCAACCTAACCAACCAACCTAACCTAACCAACCAACCTAACCAACCAACCTAACCAACCAACCTAACCTAACCAACCAACCTAACCTAACCAACCAACCTAACCTAACCAACCAACCTAACCAACCAACCTAACCTAACCAACCAACCTAACCAACCAACCAACCTAACCAACCAACCAACCTAACCAACCAACCAACCTAACCAACCAACCTAACCAACCAACCTAACCTGAGCAACCTAACCTGAGCAACCTAACCAACCAACCTAACCAACCAACCTAACCTAACCAACCAACCTAACCTAACCAACCAACCAACCAACCTAACCTAACCAACCAACCTAACCAACCAACCAACCTAACCAACCAACCTAACCAACCAACCTAACCTAACCAACCAACCTAACCTAACCAACCAACCAACCAACCTAACCTAACCAACCAACCAACCAACCTAACCTAACCAACCAACCTAACCAACCAACCAACCTAACCAACCAACCTAACCAACCAACCAACCTAACCAACCAACCAACCTAACCAAAAAACCTAACCAACCAACCTAACCAACCTAACCCACCAACCGACCTAACCAACCAACCTAACCAACCAACCTAACCAACCAACCTAACCAACCAACCTAACCAACCAACCTAACCTAACCAACCAACCAACCTAACCAACCGACCTAACCAACCAACCGACCTAACCAACCAACCGACCTAACCAACCAACCGACCTAACCAACCAACCTAACCAACCAACCTAACCAACCAACCAACCTAACCAACCGACCTAACCAACCAACCTAACCTAACCAACCAACCTAACCTAACCAACCAACCTAACCAACCTAACCAACCGACCTAACCAACCAACCGACCAAACCAACCAACCAACCTAACCAACCAACCAACCTAACCAACCACACTAACCAACCAACCGACCTAACCTAATTATGTTATTATATTATTATTATTATTATATTATTATTATTATTATATATTATATTATTATATTATTATTATTATTATTATATATTATATTATATTATTATTATTATTATTATATATTATATTATATTATTATTATTATTATTATATATTATATTATTATTATACAACCTTATTATATTATCAACTCCCTTCTTATTATCTGACACGAACCTTCGGTTCGTGTCAGAGTCCATGAGTGTCCGTGTGCGTGTCCGTGTGAGTGTCCGTGTCCGTGTATCCAAGGGGTTTTGGGTCCAGGAAGCTATTTGTGTCGACCCAAATTGCCTCCCTTCTCCCCACCTGAAATCCAGGTGGATTGAAAGACCTGCCCGAGGTCAGTGGATCCAGGTATCCGTCCGTGGCCCCCCGGACTTCAACCCTTCCCCACATTCCAAGGAGTCGGTCAATCAATCTTCGGCTATCCAGAGAATCTATCGAAACTGATGCTCCTACAGGAGGGGACACACAGAGAAATCTGTGCCCTGTACTTGCAACCGTTCCGACAGGCTCGAACGCAGATCTATCCGGATTAGGAACTTGTTCTATCCGACTAGGCCACGCTGGAGTTGCCTTCTGAATCAAATTTGGCACTTGTATTTATATCTCATAGCAAGGTTAGTTAGTGTCTATTTATCAACAGTTGCAATGATTGATATGTTAAGTTGTTAATTTGTGTTGACAGTTAGAAATACCAGACAGCTTTGTTTGATAAGGTTGCAGTCCCGTGAGGCAGTGTTATGGATGAATATTGGAGAATTTAGGCTAACTGACATGTGTGTGTGTGTGTGTGTGTGTGTGTGTGTACTCACCTAGTTGTACTCACCTAGTTGTGTTTGCGGGGGTTGAGCTCTGGCTCTTTGGTCCCGCCTCTCAACCGTCAATCAACAGGTGTACAGATTCCTGAGCCTATTGGGCTCTGTCATATCTACACTTGAAACTGTGTATGGAGTCAGCCTCCACCACATCACCTCCTAATGCATTCCATTTGTCAACCACTCTGACACTAAACAAGTTCTTTCAAATATCTCTGTGGCTCATTTGGGCACTCAGTTTCCACCTGTGTCCCCTGTGTCCCCTGGGTCAACCGACTGTCTCACCACTCGGCTGTTAAAGGCTTTGTCTCAGGTTAGTGTGGGTCACCTAGGTGTGGGAGGAGACACAGGTGTGGGTGTTGGTGCAGGTGTGGGAGACCATGTAGGTGTGGAGGACCACAGATACTAGGGGGGGGGGGGAAATGACGATGATGTGTGAGATGACGGGTGTGGCATGTGATATTGGTACATATGAGACTGGGTGTTTAGAAATATGTGGTTTTGGGGGGTGAGTGAGAGTGAGTGAACTGTGAGGGTGAGAGTGAGTGAACTGTGAGGGTGAGAGTGAGTGACTGTGAGAGAGGGTGAGTGAGAGTGATTGGACTGTAAGAGAGGGTGAGTGAGTGAATGGACTGTGAGAAGGGTGAGTGAGTGGGTGGAGGTTGGTGTGAAATGTCAGCAGGTGAGAGGGTCCACAGTAGTTTCCCCTCACCCCCTCATCCACCTACACTTTCATCCTCATCCACCTGCCTCTTCACTCCAGGACCCCCCCCCTCCCCAGACGTCAGGCGCCGCCGGGAAGCTGCAGCAGCAGACGGGACGCGCACCACCTCATCAACATCACCGGAGACTGCCTCCAGAGGGAGCGGCGGGAAATCCTCGTCGCGGAACAAGTTGACAGGAGCAGCAGGGGCCTCAGAGCACCCGGCAGCCTGATGCCCCAACAGGCCACACCGGAAACAGGTACGAGGCTGCCGGCCATAATACACCCGGACGTAGTACCCCATAAGCCGGACAGAAGAAGGTATATCCGACCGCAGGCGCATCCCCAACGTGCGAATGTTTGTACGCCTCCCAGCATACCGCCCCGAGGAGAGCGTGTTCACCCGCACGCTGACAACAGTACCAAAACCCCCGAAGTAACGCCGGAGGAGGTCATCAGGGAACTCCAGGGGCGCACCATGGACACTGACATAAGTCAGGGCACCACTGCGGTCCGAAATCGCCACAGAGCCGGCATCGTCTGGCAACGGCAACGTACGCCCCCCGTACCGACGGAGGAAGTCCCGGTACTCGTCCTCCCCCACGCCCGTAACTAGCTCCACACCGTAAACAGCTTCCACCGGGACACGAAGCATGTCACACATCACCATCTCGATGGTCGGATAACCAGCCTTACAAGTGAACTCCAGGCCCACGGAGTTCACACGCTGAACAGGAGGAAGATGGCCCCCATGTCAGAACTGCCACGTCAACGCAGCCAGGCAGGCAACAAAACTGGTAGGGCAGAGACGCCCACAACACCTGGCGACCAAAACAGTAAACAACTCCAACAGCCACGGAGGGTCGGTAAACGTCCTCACTCCACGGCTGCTAGCAGTCGACCTAAGCTGTATATATAGAACAGATCCACGAGGCTTCCTCCTCTAACAACAACAACAACAACTGCAATCCGAGCCGTTTTCGACACTATAGGCGTCTGAATCCAAACATGAGAAAATCCACATTCTCATAAGAACACTAAGATATAACCACTATTCAAGAAAGACAACATGATCCTAAAGAAAGGAATAATAACTGCACACCGCTAAATATTATCTATAAAAATTAAGAATAGCGTGTCGAAAATATAAATATTTCGTGAATCCGGTGTAGACGGCTACTTGTCTCACGAACACCGGGGAAGACGACGCTAGCCAGAGGTGTAGACGGCTACTTGTCTCACGAACACCGGGGGAGACGACGCTAGCCAGAGGTGTAGACGGCTACTTGTCTCACGAACACCGGGGGAGACGACGCTAGCCAGAGGTGTAGACGGCTACTTGTCTCACGAACATCGGGGGAGACGACGCTAGCCAGAGGTGTAGACGGCTTCTTGTCTCACGAACACCGGGGGAGACGACGCTAGCCAGAGGTGTAGACGGCTACTTGTCTCACGAACACCGGGGGAGACGACGCTAGCCAGAGGTGTAGACGGCTACTTGTCTCACGAACACCGGGGGAGACGACGCTAGCCAGAGGTGTAGACGGCTACTTGTCTCACGAACACCGGGGGAGACGACGCTAGCCAGAGGTGTAGACGGCTACTTGTCTCACGAACATCGGGGGAGACGACGCTAGCCAGAGGTGTAGACGGCTACTTGTCTCACGAACACCGGGGGAGACGACGCTAGCCAGAGAGATTGTAAACATTGCCAAGCGAAGACGTCCCTTGTGCTTAAACGGAAGTTTATAAGCCAGAAACTATTAATATTAATTTTGTAACAACTGCTTGTGCCTCGTTATTGTTATTAAGGTGTAGGATTGTTTATAATAATAGAGAAGAGGAGAAGCAGTGACAACAAAAAGCATAAACGCAATGCATCAAGCCTATACTGACGCCTTCACTGTCGCCACCAGTCCCGTCTCTGTTTACACCACATAAATCCTAATGTTTACACCACATAAATCCTAATGTTTACACCACATAAATCCTAATGTTTACACCACATAAATCCTAATGTTTACACCACATAAATGCTAATGTTTACACCACATAAATCCTAATGTTTACACCACATAAATCCTAATGTTTACACCACATAAATGCTAATGTTTACACCACATAAATCCTAATGTTTACACCACATAAATCCTAATGTTTACACCACATAAATGCTAATGTTTACACCACATAAATCCTAATGTTTACACCACATAAATGCTAGTGTTTACACCACATAAATCCTAATGTTTACACCACATAAATCCTAATGTTTACACCACATAAATCCTAATGTTTACACCACATAAATCCTAATGTTTACACCACATAAATCCTAATGTTTACACCACATAAATCCTAATGTTTATACTACATAAATCCTAATGTTTACACCACATAAATCCTAATGTTTACACCACATAAATCCTAATGTTTACACCACATAAATCCTAATGTTTACACCACATAAATCCTAATGTTTACTCCACATAAATCCTAATGTGTACACCACATAAATCCTAATGTGTACACCACATAAATCCTAATGTGTACACCACATAAATCCTAATGTTTACACCACATAAATCTTAAATAGTCACAGTTTAGCCTTTTGGAATCCTATTTAATTCTTACCAAAAACACTAACCCCCTAAAAAACAATGAAAGTAGTTAAGACGAGGGCTGTCGAGCCCAAAGTAATCAAAATATAAAATTTAAGCTATTTAAATTTGTGTATATCTATATATATATATATATATATATATATATATATATATATATATATATATATATATATATATATATAACTGAAAACTCACACCCCAGAAGTGACTCGAACCCATACTCCCAGGAGCCACGCAACTGGTATGTACAAGACGCCTTAATCCACTTGACCATCACGACCGGACATAATGAGGTGATAGCCAAGGCTATTTGAACCACCCACCGCCGGCACTCGGATAGTAATCTTGGGCATAGCATTTTACCAAATCACCTCATTCTTTGGGGCACACGTGAGGAACACAAATGCGAACAAGCCTGAATGGTCCCCAGGACAATATGCAACTGAAAACTCACACCCCAGAAGTGACTCGAACCCATACTCCCAGGAGCCACGCAACTGGTATGTACAAGACGCCTTAATCCACTTGACCATCACGACCGGACATAATGAGGTGATAGCCAAGGCTATTTGAACCACCCCACCGCCGGCACTCGGATAGTAATCTTGGGCATAGCATTTTACCAAATCACCTCATTCTTTGGGGCACACGTGAGGAACACAAATGCGAACAAGCCTGAATGGTCCCCAGGACAATATGCAACTGAAAACTCACACCCCAGAAGTGACTCGAACCCATACTCCCAGGAGCCACGCAACTGGTATGTACAAGACGCCTTAATCCACTTGACCATCACGACCGGACATAATGAGGTGATAGCCAAGGCTATTTGAACCACCCCACCGCCGGCACTCGGATAGTAATCTTGGGCATAGCATTTTACCAAATCACCTCATTCTTTGGGGCACACGTGAGGAACACAAATGCGAACAAGCCTGAATGGTCCCCAGGACAATATGCAACTGAAAACTCACACCCCAGAAGTGACTCGAACCCATACTCCCAGGAGCCACGCAACTGGTATGTACAAGACGCCTTAATCCACTTGACCATCACGACCGGACATAATGAGGTGATAGCCAAGGCTATTTGAACCACCCCACCGCCGGCACTCGGATAGTAATCTTGGGCATAGCATTTTACCAAATCACCTCATTCTTTGGGGCACACGTGAGGAACACAAATGCGAACAAGCCTGAATGGTCCCCAGGACAATATGCAACTGAAAACTCACACCCCAGAAGTGACTCGAACCCATACTCCCAGGAGCCACGCAACTGGTATGTACAAGACGCCTTAATCCACTTGACCATCACGACCGGACATAATGAGGTGATAGCCAAGGCTATTTGAACCACCCCACCGCCGGCACTCGGATAGTAATCTTGGGCATAGCATTTTACCAAATCACCTCATTCTTTGGGGCACACGTGAGGAACACAAATGCGAACAAGCCTGAATGGTCCCCAGGACAATATGCAACTGAAAACTCACACCCCAGAAGTGACTCGAACCCATACTCCCAGGAGCCACGCAACTGGTATGTACAAGACGCCTTAATCCACTTGACCATCACGACCGGACATAATGAGGTGATAGCCAAGGCTATTTGAACCACCCCACCGCCGGCACTCGGATAGTAATCTTGGGCATAGCATTTTACCAAATCACCTCATTCTTTGGGGCACACGTGAGGAACACAAATGCGAACAAGCCTGAATGGTCCCCAGGACAATATGCAACTGAAAACTCACACCCCAGAAGTGACTCGAACCCATACTCCCAGGAGCCACGCAACTGGTATGTACAAGACGCCTTAATCCACTTGACCATCACGACCGGACATAATGAGGTGATAGCCAAGGCTATTTGAACCACCCACCGCCGGCACTCGGATAGTAATCTTGGGCATAGCATTTTACCAAATCACCTCATTCTTTGGGGCACACGTGAGGAACACAAATGCGAACAAGCCTGAATGGTCCCCAGGACAATATGCAACTGAAAACTCACACCCCAGAAGTGACTCGAACCCATACTCCCAGGAGCCACGCAACTGGTATGTACAAGACGCCTTAATCCACTTGACCATCACGACCGGACATAATGAGGTGATAGCCTTGGCTATCACCTCATTATGTCCGGTCGTGACATATAGTATATATATAGGTATATATATATATACCTATATATATACTTCACTACTCACTATCATCATCACTACCACACTACTCACTAACATCATCACTACCTCACTACTCACCATCATCATCACTACCACAATACTCACTAACATCATCACTACCTCACTACTCACCATCATCATCATTACCTCACTACTCACCATCACTACCACACTACTCACCATCATCACTCCCACACTACTCACCATCATCATCATTACCTCACTACTCACCATCACTACCACACTACTCACCATCATCATTACCTCACTACTCACTAACATCATCACTTCCTCACTACTCACCATCATCATCACTACCTCTCTACTCACCATCATCATCACTACCTCTCTACTCACCATCATCATTACCTCAATACTCACCATCATCATCACTACCTCACCATCATCATCACTACCTCTCTACTCACCATCATCATCACTACCTTTCTACTCACCATCATCATCATTACCTCACTACTAACCATCATCATCACTACCTCACTATCATCATCATCATCATTACCTCACTACTCACCATCACTACCAAACTACTCACCATCATCACTACCTCACTACTCACCATCACTACCACACTACTCACCATCATCACTACCTCACTACTCACTAACATCATCACTTCCTCACTACTCACTATCATCATCACTACTCACCATCATCACTACTCACCATCATCACTACCACACTACTCTTAACCATCATCACTACCTCACTATCATCATCACTACCTCACCATCATCACTACCTCACCATCATCATCACTACCTCACCATCATTCTCACTACCTCACTACTCACCATCATCACTACCACAATACTCACTATCATCATCACTACCACAATACTCACGATCAACATCACTAACCACACTACTTAGCAACACCATCACTACCTCACTACTCACCATCATCATCACTATCACACTACTCACCATCATCATCACTACCTCACTACTCACCATCATCATCACTACCTCACTACTCACTATCATCATCACTACTACAATACTCACGATCAACATCACTAACCACACTACTCACTATCATCACTACCACACTACTCACCATCATCACTACCATACTATTCACTATCATCACTACCTCACTACTCACCAACATCACTACCACTACTCTCTATCATCACTTCTCACCATCAGCATCACTACCTCACTATCATCATCACTACCACACTACTCACCATCATCATCACTACCACACTATTCACTATCATCATCACTACCTCACTACTCACCATCATCATCACTACCACACTACTCACCATCATCATAACTACCTCACTACTCACTATCATCATCACTACCACACTACTCACCATCATCATCACTACCACACTACTCACTATCATCACTTCTATCACTACTCACCATCATCATCACTACCACACTACTCACCATCATCATCACTACCACACTACTCACCATCATCATCACTACCTCACTACTCACTATCATCATCACTACCTCACTACTCACCATCATCACTACCTCACTACTTACTATCATCATCACTACTCACCATCATCATCACTACCACACTATTCACTATCATTAACACTACCACACTACTCACCATCATCATCACTACCACACTATTCACTATCATCATCACTACCTCACTATCACCATCACTACCTCACTATCATAATAACTACCACACTACTCACATCATCATCATCACTACCACACTATTCACTATCATCATCACTACTCACTATCATCACTTCTATCACTTCTCACCATCATCTTCACTACCACACTATTCACCATCATCACTACTACACTACTCACTATCATCATCACTACCACACTATTCACTATCATCATCACTACCACACTACTCACCATCATCATCTTTACCTCACTACTCACCATCATCATCACTACATCACTATCATCATCACTACCACACTACTCACCATCATCATCACTACCACACTACTCACCATCATCATCACTACCTCACTACTCACCATCATCATCACTACCTCACTACTCACTATCATCATCACTACCTCACTACTCACCATCATCACTACCACACTACTCACTATCATCACTTCTCACCATCATCATCACTACCTCACTACTCACTATCATCATCACTACCACACTATTCACCATCATCATCACTACCACACTTCACTATCATCATCACTACCACACTACTCACCATCATCATCACTACCTCACTACTCACCATCATCATCACTACCACACTACTCACCATCATCATCACTACCTCACTACTCACCATCATCATCACTACCACACTACTCACCATCATCATCACTACCACACTTCACCATCATCATCACTACCTCACTACTCACTATCATCATCACTACCACACTATTCACTATCATCATCACTACCACACTACTCACCATCATGATCACTACCACACTACTCACCATCATCATCACTACCTCACTACTCACCATCATCACTACTCACTATCACTACCACACTACTCACCGAGTAGTGTGGTAGTGATGATAGTGAGTAATGTGGAAGTGATGATGGTGAGTAGTGTTGTAGTGATGATGTTTATGAGTAGTGTGGTAGTGATGATGGTGGGTAGTGATAATGGTGAGTAGTGATGATGATGATGATGGTGAGTAGTGAGGAAGTGATGATGTTAGTGAGTAGTGAGGAAATGGTGATGGTGGTGAGTAGAGAAGTAGTGATGATGATGGTGAGTAGTGAGGTAGTGATGATGGTGAGTAGTGTGGTAGTGATGGTGAGTAGTGAGGTAATGTTGATGATGGTGAGTAGTGAGGTAATGATGACGATGGCGCGTAGTGTGGTAGTGATGATGTTAGTGAGTAGAGAGGTAGTGATGATGATGGTGAGTAGAGAGGTAGTGATGATGATGGTGAGTAGTGAGGTAATGATGATGATGGCGAGTAGTGTGGTAGTGATGATGTTAGTGAGTAGAGAGGTAGTGATGATGATGGTGAGTAGAGAGGTAGTGATGATGATGGTGAGGTAGTGATGATGATGGTAAGTAGTGAGGTAATGATGATGGTGATTAGAGAGGTAGTGATGATGATGGTGAGTAGAGAGGTAGTGATGATGATGGTGAGTAGTGAGGTAGTGATGATGTTAGTGAGTAGTGTGGTAGTGATGATGATGGTGAGTAGTGAGGTAGTGATGATGTTAGTGAGTATTGTGGTAGTGATGATGATGGTGAGTAGTGAGGTAGTGATGATGTTAGTGAGTATTGTGGTAGTGATGATGATGGTGAGTAGTAAGGTAGTGATGATGTTAGTGAGTTGTGTGGTAGTGATGATGATGGTGAGTAGTGAGGTAGTGATGATGATGGTGAGTAGAGGTAGTGATGATGATGGTGAGTAGTGAGGTAGTGATGATGTTAGTGAGTATTGTGGTAGTGATGATGATGGTGAGGTAGTGATGATGATGGTGAGTAGAGAGGTAGTGATGATGATGGTGAGTAGTGAGGTAGTGATGATGTTAGTGAGTAGTGTGGTAGTGATGATGATGGTGAGTAGAGAGGTAGTGATGATGTTAGTGAGTAGAGAGGTAGTGATGATGATGGTGAGTAGAGAGGTAGTGATGATGATGGTGAGGTAGTGATGATGATGGTGAGGTAGTGATGATGATGGTGAGTAGTGAGGTAATGATGATGGTGAGTAGAGAGGTAGTGATGATGATGGTGAGTAGAGAGGTAGTGATGATGATGGTGAGTAGTGAGGTAGTGATGATGTTAGTGAGTAGTGTGGTAGTGATGATGATAGTGAGTAGTGAAGTATATATATAGGTAAGGTTAGATTAGGTTAGGTTAGGTTTAATTAGGTTAGATTAGTTTAGGCTAAGAAATAGGCTTTTTTTGTTGAAATAGAAATAGGGCAGTAATTGTTGGTAGCGTGTCTTCTCTGTTCACGTAGCAGTAAATAGGTATCCAGGAGTTAGTTAGATTACCTTAGGTTAGGTTAGTTTAGGCTAGGAAATAGGCTAGGTTTGTAGAAATAGAAAAAGAAGAAGGGCTGTAATTGTAGGTAGCGTTTCCTATCACCGAATACATCTATTCACCTAACAGTAAATAGGTATCCAGGAGTTAGTTACGTTAGGTTAGGTTAGGTTAGCTTAGATTAGGTTATGTTTGTTTTGACTAGGAAATAGGCTAGGTTTGCAGGTTAAGTTAGGTTAGTTTAGGCTAGGTTTGTAGAAATAGAAATAGAAAAAGGGCTGTAATTGTTGGTAGCCTATCTAACCTAACCAAGGAACCTAACCAACCAACCTAACCAAGCAACCTAACCAAGCAACCTAACCAACCAACCTAACCAATGTAACCAACCAACCTAATCAACCAACGTAACCAACCAACCTAATCAACCAACGTAACCAACCAACCTAATCAACCAACCTAACCAACCAACCTAACCAACCAACCTAACCAACCAACCTAACCAATGTAACCAACCAACCTAACCAACGTAACCAACCAACCTAACCAATGTAACCAACCTAAGCAACCAACCTAAGCAACCTAACTTAACCAACCAACCAACCTAACCAACCAACCTAACCTAACCTAACCTAACCTAACCAACCTAACAAACCAACCAACCAACCTAAGCTATCTAACCTAACCAACCAACCTAAGCTATCTAACCTAACCAACCAACCTAAGCTATCTAACCTAACCAAGCAACCTAACCAAGCTACCTAACCAACCAACCTAAGCAACCAACCTAAGCAACCAACCTAAGCAACCAACCTAAGCAACCTAACCTAACCAACCTAACCTAACCAACCAACCTAAGCAACCAACCTAAGCAACCAACCTAAGCAACCTAATCTAACCAACCTAACCTAACAAACCAACCTAACCAACCAACCTAACCTAACCAACCAACCTAACAAACCAACCTAACCTAACAAACCAACCTAACCTAACAAACCAACCTAACCAACCAACCTAACCTAACCAACCAACCTAACCAACCAACCTAACCAACCAACCTAACCTAACCTAACCTAACCTAACCTAACCAACCTAACCTAACAAACCAACCTAACCAACCAACCTAACAAACCAACCTAACCAACCAACCTAACAAACCAACCTAACAAACCAACCAACCTAACCAACGTAACCAACCAACCAACGTAACCAACCAACCTAACCAACGTAACCAACCATCCTAATCAACGTGACCAACCAACCTAACCAATGTAATAACGTAACCAACTTAAGTTGGTTAGTGATACTAACCAACTACTAACACTGCTAACAACAATGGTACTAACCCCATTAAGTTGGTTAGTACCAACGTAACCAACCTAAGCAAGCAACCTAAGCAACCTAACCTAACCAACCAACCTAACCAACCAACCAACCTAACCAACCAACCTAACCAACCAACCAACCTAACCAACCAACGTAACAAACCTAACCAACCAACCTAAGCTATCTAATCTAACCAAGCAACCTAACCAACCAACCTAACCAAGGAACCTAACCAACCAACCAACCTAACCAACCTAAGCTATCTAACCTAACCAACCAACCTAACTAACCTAACCAACCAACCTAACCTACGTAACCAACCTAACCAACCAACCTAACCAAGGAACCTAACCAACCAACCAACCTAACCAACCTAAGCTATGTAACCTAACCAACCAACCTAACTAACCTAACCAACCAACCTAACCAACGTAACCAACCTAACCAACTAACCTAACAAACGAACCTAACTAACCAACCAACCTAACCAACCAACCTAACCTAACCAACCTAACAAACGAACCAAACTAACCAACCAACCTAACCAACCAACCTAACCAACCTAAGCTATCTAACCTAACCAACCAACCTAACCTAACCTAACCTAACCAACCAACCCAACCTAACCTAACCAACCAACCAACCCAACCTAACCTAACCAACCAACCTAAGCAATCTAACCTAACCAACCAACCTAACTAACCAACCAACCCAACCTAACCTAACCAACCAACCTAAGCAATCTAACCTAACCAACTAACCTAACCAACCAACCTAACCAACCAACCAACCTAACCAACCTAAGCAATCTAACCTAACCAACTAACCTAACCAACTAACCTAACCAACCAACTTAAGCTATCTAACCTAACCAAGCAACCTAATCAACCAACCTAACCAACCAACGTAACCAACCAACCTAACCAACCAACCTAAGCTATCTAACCTAACCAACCAACCTAAGCTATCTAACCATTCTATCCAACCAACCTAACCAGCAACCTAACCAACCAACCTAACCAAGGAACCTAACCAACCAACCTAACCAACGTAAGCAACCAACCTAACCAACCAACCTAAGCAACCTAACCTAACCAACCAACCTAAGCTATCTAACCTAACCAACCAACCTAAGCTATCTAACCTAACCAACCAACCTAAGCTATCTAACCATTCTATCCAACCAACCTAACCTAACCAAGGAACCTAACCAACCAAACTAACCAACGTAAGCAACCAACCTAAGCAACCTAAGCAACCTAACCTAACCAACCAACCTAAGCTATCTAACCTAACCAACCAACCTAAGCTATCTAACCTAACCAACCAACCTAAGCTATCTAACCTAACCAAGCAACCTAACCAACCAACCTAACCAACCAACCAACCTAACCAACCAACCTAAGCAATGTAACCTAACCTGAGCAACCTAACCTAACCAACGTAACCAACCAACCTAAGCAATGTAACCTAACCTGAGCAACCTAACCTGAGCAACCTAACCTGAGCAACCTAACCTGAGCAACCTAGCCTGAGCAACCTAACCTGAGCAACCTAACCTAACCAACCTAACCTAACCAACCAACCTAACCAACCAACCTAACCTAACCAACCAACCTAACCAACCAACCAACCTAACCAACCAACCTAACCAACCAACCAACCTAACCAACCAACCTAACCAACCAACCAACCTAACCTAACCAACCAACCTAACCTGAGCAACCTAACCTGAGCAACCTAACCTAACCAACCTAACCTAACCAACCAACCAACCTAACCAACCAACCTAACCAACCAACCTAACCAACCAACCTAACCAACCAACCTAACCAACCTAACCTAACCAACCTAACCAACCAACCTAACCTAACCAACCAACCTAACCAACCAACCAACCTAACCTAACCAACCAACCTAACCAACCAACCTAACCTAACCAACCAACCTAACCAACCAACCAACCAACCTAACCAACCAACCAACCAACCTAACCAACCAACCAACCTAACCAACCAACCTAACCAACCAACCTTAACCTAACCAACCAACCTAACCTGAGCAACCTAACCTGAGCAACCTAACCTAACCAACCAACCTAACCAACCAACCAACCTAACCAACCAACCTAACCAACCAACCTAACCTAACCAACCAACCTAACCTAACCAACCTAACCTAACCAACCAACCTAACCTAACCAACCAACCTAACCAACCAATCTAACCTAACCAACCAACCTAACCAACCAACCTTAACCTAACCAACCAACCTAACCTAACCAACCAACCTAACCAACCAACCAACCTAACCAACCAACCTAACCAACCAACCTAACCTAACCAACCAACCTAACCTAACCAACCAACCTAACCAACCAACCAACCTAACCAACCAACCTAACCAACCAACCTTAACCTAACCAACCAACCGACCTAACCAACCAACCTTAACCTAACCAACCAACCTTAACCTAACCAACCAACCTAACCAACCAACCTAACCTAACCAACCAACCTAACCAACCGACCTAACCTAACCAACCGACCTAACCTAACCAACCGACCTAACCAACCGACCGACCTAACCAACCGACCGACCTAACCAACCGACCTAACCAACCAACCGACCTAACCAACCAACCGACCTAACCAACCAACCGACCTAACCAACCAACCGACCTAACCAACCAACCGACCTAACCAACCAACCAACCTAACCAACCAACCAACCTAACCAACCAACCTAATTATGTTATTATATTATTATTATTATTATATTATTATTATTATATTATTATTATTATTATATATTATATTATTATATTATTATTATTATTATTATATATTATATTATATTATTATTATTATTATTATATATTATATTATTATTATACAACCTTATTATATTATCAACTCCCTTCTTATTATCTGACACGAACCTTCGGTTCGTGTCAGAGTCCATGAGTGTCCGTGTGCGTGTCCGTGTGAGTGTCCGTGTCCGTGTATCCAAGGGGTTTTGGGTCCAGGAAGCTATTTGTGTCGACCCAAATTGCCTCCCTTCTCCCCACCTGAAATCCAGGTGGATTGAAAGACCTGCCCGAGGTCAGTGGATCCAGGTATCCGTCCGTGGCCCCCCGGACTTCAACCCTTCCCCACATTCCAAGGAGTCGGTCAATCAATCTTCGGCTATCCAGAGAATCTATCGAAACTGATGCTCCTACAGGAGGGGACACACAGAGAAATCTGTGCCCTGTACTTGCAACCGTTCCGACAGGCTCGAACGCAGATCTATCCGGATTAGGAACTTGTTCTATCCGACTAGGCCACGCTGGAGTTGCCTTCTGAATCAAATTTGGCACTTGTATTTATATCTCATAGCAAGGTTAGTTAGTGTCTATTTATCAACAGTTGCAATGATTGATATGTTAAGTTGTTAATTTGTGTTGACAGTTAGAAATACCAGACAGCTTTGTTTGATAAGGTTGCAGTCCCGTGAGGCAGTGTTATGGATGAATATTGGAGAATTTAGGCTAACTGACATGTGTGTGTGTGTGTGTGTGTGTGTGTGTGTGTGTGTGTGTGTGTGTGTGTGTACTCACCTAGTTGTACTCACCTAGTTGTGTTTGCGGGGGTTGAGCTCTGGCTCTTTGGTCCCGCCTCTCAACCGTCAATCAACAGGTATACAGATTCCTGAGCCTATTGGGCTCTATCATATCTACACTTGAAACTGTGTATGGAGTCAACCTCCACCACATCACTTCCTAATGCATTCCATTTGTCAACCACTCTGACACTAAAAAAGTTCTTTCAAATATCTCTGTGGCTCATTTGGGCACTCAGTTTCCACCTGTGTCCCCTTGTGCTAAATAGACTGTCTTTATCTACCCTATCAATTCCCTTCAGAATCTTAAATGTGGTAATCATGTCCCCCCCTAACTCTTCTGTCTTCTGTCTAGAGCCCAATAGGCTCAGGAATCTGTACACCTGTTGATTGACGGTTGAGAGGAGGGACCAAAGAGCCAGAGCTCAACCCCCGCAAACACAACTAGGTGAGTACACACACACATACACACACACACTGGAAGCAGCCCGTAGCAGCTGTCTAACTCCCAGGTACCTATTTACTGCTTGGTAACAGAGGCATTCAGGGTAAAAGAAACTCTGCCCATCGTTTCTCGCCGGCGCCCGGGATCGAACCCGTAACCACACGATCACGTGTCCAGCGTGCTGTCCACTTGGCCACCGGCTGTGTGTGTGTGCGTATGGGCGTTAATCTACGACTCTAATATGACTCACTGGCTGCTGGCGTCATCCAAAAGGCTGACTCACTTAAGGCTGAACTGGACACCGTCCATCCAAGACTTAGTAAAGACTGTCTTAGTGATCTTAAAGACCCCCTCCCCCCCGCAGGTCCAGGCTGAGGGCAACACAGCTCGTGGCAGATGCAACAGCATAAAACCATCTTAGTATAATTGTTTGCAACATTGCCATGAGTTTACCAACACTGTTTTACCCATTCACATGCATTTTTAGCCCCATTGCCATACTTTTTTTTACCCAATTGCCATACTTTTTTTACCCTATTGCCATACTTTTTTACCCTATTGCCATACTTGTTTACCCTATTGCCATACTTTTTTTACCCTATTGCCATACTTGTTTACCCTATTGCCATACTTTTTTTTACCCTATTGCCATACTTTTTTTACCCTATTGCCATACTTGTTTACCCTATTGCCATACTTTTTTTACCCTATTGCCATACTTTTTTTTTACCCTATTGCCATACTTTTTTTACCCTATTGCCATGCTTTTTTTACCCTATTGCCATACTTTTTTACCCTATTGCCATACTTTTTTTACCCTATTGCCATACTTGTTTACCCTATTGCCATACTTTTTTACCCTATTACCATACTTTTTTTACCCTATTGCCATACTTTTTTACCCTATTGCCATACTTTTTTTACCCTATTGCCATACTTTTTTACCCTATTGCCATACTTTTTTTACCCTATTGCCATACTTTTTTACCCCCATTGCCATACTTTTTACCCCCATTGCCATACTTTTTTTCCCCATTGCCATGCATAATAATCATTGCTTAAAAACATATATTTGAAGGAAATTAAGACTTAATTATTGGTAGCATTTGCAAGTAAAAAGTTATACAAAACAAATAATAGCGTGAAAGACAGACTGTTTTAGCGTGAAGAAACAGCTTCAGCGTCAAGAAACAAAAACAGCTTCAGCGTCAAGAAACAAAAACAGCTTCAGCGTCAAGAAACAAAAACAGCTTCAGCGTCAAGAAACAAAAACAGCTTCAGCGTCAAGAAACAAAAACAGCTTCAGCGTCAAGAAACAAAAACAGCTTCAGCGTCAAGAAACAAAAACAGCTTCAGCGTCAAGAAACAAAAACAGCTTCAGCGTCAAGAAACAAAAACAGCTTCAGCGTCAAGAAACAAAAACAGCTTCAGCGTCAAGAAACAAAAACAGCTTCAGCGTCAAGAAACAAAAACAGCTTCAGCGTCAAGAAACAAAAACAGCTGCAGCGTCAAGAAACAAAAACAGCTTCAGCGTCAAGAAACACAAACAGCTTCAGCGTCAAGAAACAAAAACAGCTTCAGCGTCAAGAAACAAAAACAGCTTCAGCGTCAAGAAACAAAAACAGCTTCAGCGTCAAGAAACAAAAACAGCTTCAGCGACAAGAAACAAAAACAGCTTCAGCGTCAAGAAACAAAAACAGCTTCAGCGTCAAGAAACAAAAACAGCTTCAGCGTCAAGAAACAAAAACAGCTTCAGCGTCAAGAAACAAAAACAGCTTCAGCGTCAAGAAACAAAAACAGCTTCAGCGTCAAGAAACAAAAACAGCTTCAGCGTCAAGAAACAAAAACAGCTTCAGCGTCAAGAAACAAAAACAGCTTCAGCGTCAAGAAACAAAAACAGCATCAGCGTCAAGAAACAAAAACAGCTTCAGCGTCAAGAAACAAAAACAGCTTCAGCGTCAAGAAACAAAAACAGCTTCAGCGTCAAGAAACAAAAACAGCTTCAGCGTCAAGAAACAAAAACAGCTTCAGCGTCAAGAAACAAAAACAGCTTCAGCGTCAAGAAACAAAAACAGCTTCAGCGTCAAGAAACAAAAACAGCTTCAGCGTCAAGAAACAAAAACAGCTTCTGCGTCAAGAAACAAAAACAGCTTCAGCGTCAAGAAACAAAAACAGCTTCAGCGTCAAGAAACAAAAACAGCTTCAGCGTCAAGAAACAAAAACAGCTTCAGCGTCAAGAAACAAAAACAGCTTCAGCGTCAAGAAACAAAAACAGCTTCAGCGTCAAGAAACAAAAACAGCTTCAGCGTCAAGAAACAAAAACAGCTTCAGCGTCAAGAAACAAAAACAGCTTCAGCGTCAAGAAACAAAAACAGCTTCAGCGTCAAGAAACAAAAACAGCTTCAGCGTCAAGAAACAAAAACAGCTTCAGCGTCAAGAAACAAAAACAGCTTCAGCGTCAAGAAACAAAAACAGCTTCAGCGTCAAGAAACAAAAACAGCTTCAGCGTCAAGAAACAAAAACAGCTTCAGCGTCAAGAAACAAAAACAGCTTCAGCGCCAAGAAACAAAAACAGCTTCAGCGTCAAGAAACAAAAACAGCTTTAGCATGAAGGAACAAAAACAGCTTCAGCGTCAAGAAACAAAAACAGCTTTAGCATGAAGGAACAAAAACAGCTTTAGCATGAAGGAACAAAAACAGCTTCAGCGCCAAGAAACAAAAACAGCTTCAGCGTCAAGAACCAAAAACAGCTTTAGCATGAAGGAACAAAAACAGCTTTAGCATGAAGGAACAAAAACAGCTTCAGCGCCAAGAAACAAAAACAGCTTTAGCATGAAGGAACAAAAACAGCTTTAGCATGAAGGAACTAAAACAGCTTTAACATGAAGGAACAAAAACAGCTTCAGCGTCAAGAAACAAAAACAGCTTTAACATGAAGGAACAAAAACAGCTTCAGCGTCAAGAAACAAAAACAGCTTTAGCATGAAGGAACAAAAACAGCTTTAGCATGAAGGAACTAAAACAGCTTTAGCATGAAGGAACAAAAACAGCTTCAGCGTCAAGAAACAAAAACAGCTTTAGCATGAAGGAACAAAAACAGCTTTAGCATGAAGGAACTAAAACAGCTTTAGCATGAAGGAACAAAAACAGCTTCAGCGTCAAGAAACAAAAACAGCTTTAACATGAAGGAACAAAAACAGCTTCAGCGTCAAGAAACAAAAAGAGCTTTACCATGAAGGAACAAAAACAGCTTTAGCATGAAGGAACTAAAACAGCTTTAACATGAAGGAACAAAAACAGCTTCAGCGTCAAGAAACAAAAACAGCTTCAGCGTCAAGAAACAAAAACAGCTTCAGCGTCAAGAAACAAAAACAGCTTCAGCGCCAAGAAACAAAAACAGCTTCAGCGTCAAGAAACAAAAACAGCTTTAGCATGAAGGAACAAAAACAGCTTCAGCGTCAAGAAACAAAAACAGCTTTAGCATGAAGGAACAAAAACAGCTTTAGCATGAAGGAACTAAAACAGCTTTAGCATGAAGGAACAAAAACAGCTTTAGCATGAAGGAACAAAAACAGCTTCAGCGCCAAGAAACAAAAACAGCTTCAGCGTCAAGAAACAAAAACAGCTTTAGCATGAAGGAACAAAAACAGCTTTAGCATGAAGGAACAAAAACAGCTTCAGCGCCAAGAAACAAAAACAGCTTTAGCATGAAGGAACAAAAACAGCTTCAGCGTCAAGAAACAAAAACAGCTTCAGCGCCAAGAAACAAAAACAGCTTCAGCGTCAAGAAACAAAAACAGCTTTAGCATGAAGGAACAAAAACAGCTTCAGCGTCAAGAAACAAAAACAGCTTTAGCATGAAGGAACAAAAACAGCTTTAGCATGAAGGAACTAAAACAGCTTTAGCATGAAGGAACTAAAACAGCTTTAGCATGAAGAAACAAAAACAGCTTTAGCATGAAGGAACAAAAACAGCTTCAGCGCCAAGAAACAAAAACAGCTTCAGCGTCAAGAAACAAAAACAGCTTTAGCATGAAGGAACAAAAACAGCTTTAGCATGAAGGAACAAAAACAGCTTCAGCGCCAAGAAACAAAAACAGCTTTAGCATGAAGGAACAAAAACAGCTTTAGCATGAAGGAACTAAAACAGCTTTAACATGAAGGAACAAAAACAGCTTCAGCGTCAAGAAACAAAAACAGCTTTAACATGAAGGAACAAAAACAGCTTCAGCGTCAAGAAACAAAAACAGCTTTAGCATGAAGGAACAAAAACAGCTTTAGCATGAAGGAACTAAAACAGCTTTAGCATGAAGGAACAAAAACAGCTTCAGCGTCAAGAAACAAAAACAGCTTTAGCATGAAGGAACAAAAACAGCTTTAGCATGAAGGAACTAAAACAGCTTTAGCATGTAGGAACAAAAACAGCTTCAGCGTCAAGAAACAAAAACAGCTTTAACATGAAGGAACAAAAACACCTTCAGCGTCAAGAAACAAAAACAGCTTTACCATGAAGGAACAAAAACAGCTTTAGCATGAAGGAACTAAAACAGCTTTAACATGAAGGAACAAAAACAGCTTCAGCGTCAAGAAACAAAAACAGCTTCAGCGTCAAGAAACAAAAACAGCTTCAGCGTCAAGAAACAAAAACAGCTTCAGCGCCAAGAAACAAAAACAGCTTCAGCGTCAAGAAACAAAAACAGCTTTAGCATGAAGGAACAAAAACTGCTTCTGCGTCAAGAAACAAAAACAGCTTTAGCATGAAGGAACAAAAACAGCTTTAGCATGAAGGAACTAAAACAGCTTTAGCATGAAGGAACAAAAACAGCTTTAGCATGAAGGAACAAAAACAGCTTCAGCGCCAAGAAACAAAAACAGCTTCAGCGTCAAGAAACAAAAACAGCTTTAGCATGAAGGAACAAAAACAGCTTTAGCATGAAGGAACAAAAACAGCTTCAGCGCCAAGAAACAAAAACAGCTTTAGCATGAAGGAACAAAAACAGCTTTAGCATGAAGGAACTAAAACAGCTTTAACATGAAGGAACAAAAACAGCTTCAGCGTCAAGAAACAAAAACAGCTTTAACATGAAGGAACAAAAACAGCTTCAGCGTCAAGAAACAAAAACAGCTTTAGCATGAAGGAACAAAAACAGCTTTAGCATGAAGGAACTAAAACAGCTTTAGCATGAAGGAACAAAAACAGCTTCAGCGTCAAGAAACAAAAACAGCTTTAGCATGAAGGAACAAAAACAGCTTTAGCATGAAGGAACTAAAACAGCTTTAGCATGAAGGAACAAAAACAGCTTCAGCGTCAAGAAACAAAAACAGCTTTAACATGAAGGAACAAAAACAGCTTCAGCGTCAAGAAACAAAAACAGCTTTAGCATGAAGGAACAAAAACAGCTTTTGCATGAAGGAACTAAAACAGCTTTAACATGAAGGAACAAAAACAGCTTCAGCGTCAAGAAACAAAAACAGCTTTAACATGAAGGAACAAAAACAGCTTCAGCGTCAAGAAACAAAGACAGCTATAACATGAAGGAACAAAAACAGCTTCAGCGTCAAGAAACAAAAACAGCTTCAGCGTCAAGAAACAAAAACAGCTTTAGCATGAAGGAACAAAAACAGCTTCAGCGACAAGAAACAAAGACAGCTATAACATGAAGGAACAAAAACAGCTTCAGCGTCAAGAAACAAAAACAGCTTTAGCATGAAGGAACAAAAACAGCTTCAGCGACAAGAAACAAAGACAGCTATAACATGAAGGAACAAAAACAGCTTCAGCGTTAAGAAACAAAAACAGCTTTAGCATGAAGGAACAAAAACAGCTTCAGCGTCAAGAAACAAAAACAGCTTAATTTAACATGAAGGAACAAAAACAGCTTCAGCGTGAAGAGTGAAAGAGATAGAGGCCCCAAGAGACTCCACGCCTTAAAATATATACAAGATAAAGTTTAAAATACAACTGTAACTCTTCCAAACCACTTTTATTTTGGTGTAGTGGCTAAACTGTATGAACCAAAATCAGCAATATTAGAAGCATGGACACCAACACCCAAATAGAACAAGTAGCGGGAAGACATTTCAAATTGAATTATTTAACGGTTGACAATACCGTTAACCGTCATGGTTCAAATTTGAAAGGAGGTAGGGATTTAAAATTTAATTATTTAACGGTCTAAAAATACACCACAACGATAGATGTGGATATATATATATACACTAAGAAGTATAACTCCCCTTTTTTGCTGTATACTGAGAGTATACTTTAGTCCAGTATACTTGTGGTCACTACTCACCATCATCATCACTACCACACTATTCACTATCATTATCACTACCACACTACTCACCATCATCATCACTACCACACTATTCACTATCATCATCCCTACCTCACTACTCACTATCATCATCACTACCTCACTATCATAATCACTACCACACTACTCACCATCATCATCACTACCACACTATTCACTATCATTATCACTACTCACTATCATCACTTCTCACCATCATCATCACTACCACACTCACCATCATCATCATTACCTCACTACTCACCATCACTACCACACTACTCACCATCATCACTACCTCACTACTCACCATCATCATCACTACTTCTCTACTCACCACCATCATCATTTCCTCACTACTCACTAACATCATCATCATCACTACTCACCATTATCACTACCCACCATCAACACTACCACACTACTCTTAAACATCATCACTACCACACTACTCACCATCATCATCACTACTACACTACTCACTATCATCATCACTACCACAAAATTCACTATCATCATAACTACAACACTACTCACCATCATCATCTTTACCTCACTACTCACCATCATCATCACTACCTGACTACTCACCATCATCATCACTACCACACTTCACCATCACTACCTCACTACTCACTATCATCATCACTGCCACACTATTCACTATCATCATCACTACCACACTACTCACCATCATCATCACTACCTCACTACTCACCATCATCACTACTCACTATCACTACCACACTACTCACCGAGTAGTGTGGTAGTGATGATGGTGAGTAGTGTGGTAGTGATGATGATGGTGAGTAGTGTGGTAGTGATGATGTTTAAGAGTAGTGTGGTAGTGTTGATGGTGGGTAGTGATAATGGTGAGTAGTGATGATGATGATGTTAGTGAGTAGTGAGGAAATGATGATGGTGGTGAGTAGAGAAGTAGTGATGATGATGGTGAGTAGTGAGGTAGTGATGATGGTGAGTAGTGTGGTAGTGATGGTGAGTAGTGAGGTAATGATGATGATGGTGAGTAGTGTGGTAGTGATGATGTTAGTGAGTAGTGAGGTAATGATGATGGTGAGTAGAGAGGTAGTGATGATGATGGTGAGTAGAGAGGTAGTGATGATGATGGTGAGTACAGAGGTAGTGATGATGATGGTGAGTAGAGAGGTAGTGATGATGATGGTGAGTAGAGAGGTAGTGATGATGATAGTGAGTAGTGAGGTAATGATGATGATGGTGAGTAGTGTGGTAGTGATGATGGTGAGTAGTGTGGTAATGATGATGGTGAGTAGAGAGGTAGTGATGATGATGGTGAGTAGAGAGGTAGTGATAATGATAGTGAGTAGTGAGGTAATGATGATGATGGTGAGTAGTGTGGTAGTGATGATGGTGAGTAGTGTGGTAGTGATGGTGAGTAGTGAGGTAATGATGATGATGGTGAGTAGTGCGGTAGTGATGATGTTAGTGAGTAGTGTGGTAGTGATGATGTTAGTGAGTAGTGTGGTAGTGATGATGTTAGTGAGTAGTGTGGTAGTGATGGTGAGTAGTGAGGTAATGATGATTATGGTGAATAGGGAGGTAGTGATGATGTTAGTGAGTATTGTGGTAGTGATGATGATGGTGAGTAGTGAGGTAGTGTTGATGTTAGTGAGTATTGTGGTAGTGATGATGATGGTGAGTAGTGAGGTAGTGATGATGATGGTGAGTAGAGAGGTAGTGATGATGATGGTGAGTAGTGAGGTAGTGATGATGTTAGTGAGTAGTGTGGTAGTGATGATGATAGTGAGTAGTGAAGTATATATATAGGTAAGGTTAGATTAGGTTAGGTTAGGTTTAATTAGGTTAGATTAGTTTAGGCTAAGAAATAGGCTATTTTTGTTGAAATAGAAATAGGGCAGTAATTGTTGGTAGCGTGTCTTCTCTGTTCACGTAGCAGTAAATAGGTATCCAGGAGTTAGTTAGATTACCTTAGGTTAGGTTAGTTTAGGCTAGGAAATGGGCTAGGTTTGTAGAAATAGAAAAAGAAGAAGGGCTGTAATTGTAGGTAGCGTTTCCTATCACCGAATACATCTATTCACCTAACAGTAAATAGGTATCCAGGAGTTAGTTACGTTAGGTTAGGTTAGGTTAGCTTAGATTAGGTTATGTTTGTTTTGTCTCGGAAATAGGCTAGGTTTGCAGGTTAAGTTAGGTTAGTTTAGGCTAGGTTTGTAGAAATAGAAATAGAAAAAGGGCTGTAATTGTTGGTAGCCTATCTAACCTAACTAAGGAACCTAACCAACCAACCTAACCAAGCAACCTAACCAAGCAACCTAACCAACCAACCTAACCAACCAACCTAATCAACCAACCTAACCAGGCAACCTAACCAACCAACCTAACCAATGTAACCAACCAACCTAACCAACCAACCTAAGCTATCTAACCTAACCAAACAACCTATCCAACCAACCTTAGCTATCTAACCTAACCAACCAACCTATCCAACCAACCTTAGCTATCTAACCTAACCAACCAACCTAACCAACCAACCTAAGCAACCAACCTAAGCAACCAACCTAAGCAACCTAACCTAACCAACCTTACTTAACTAACCAACCTAACCAACCTAACCAACCTAACTAACCAACCAACCTAACCAACCAACCTAAGCTATCTAACCTAACCAACCAACCTATCCAACCAACCTTAGCTATCTAACCTAACCAACCAACCTAAGCTATCTAACCTAACCAAGCAACCTAACCAAGCTACCTAACCAACCAACCTAACCAAGCAACCTAACCAAGCAATCTAACCAACAAACCTAACCAAGCAACCTAACCAACAAACCTAACCAAGCAACCTAACCAACCAACCTAACCAAAGAACCTAACGAACCAACCTAACCTAACCTAACCAACCAACCCAACCTAACCTAACCAACGTAACCAACCATCCTAACCAACGTAACCAACCAACGTAACCAACCTAACCTTACCTAACCAACCAACTAACCTAACCAACCTAACCTAACCTAACCAACCAACTAACCTAACCAACCAACCAGCCTAACCAACGTAACCAACCAACCTACCCAACGTAACCAACCTAAGCAACCAACCTAAGCAACCTAACCTAACCAACCTAACCTAACCAACCTAACCTAACCAACCAACCAAACTAACCAACCAACCAACCTAACCAACCTAACAAACCAACCTAACTAACCAACCAACCTAACCAAACAACCTAAGCTCTCTAACCTATCCAACCAACCTTAGCTATCTAACCTAACCAACCAACCTAAGCTATCTAACCTAACCAACCAACCTAAGCTATCTAATTTAACCAACCAACCTAAGCTATCTAACCTAACCAAGCAGCCTAATCAACCAAGCTAACCAAACAACCTAAGCTCTCTAACCTATCCAGCCAACCTTAGCTATCTAACCTAACCAACCAACCTAAGCTATCTAACCTAACCAAGCAGCCTAATCAACCAAGCTAACCAAGCAACCTAACCAACCTAACCTAACCAACCTAACCTAACCTAACCAACCAAACTAACCTAACCTAACCAACCAACCAACCTAACCAACGTAACCAACCAACGTGACCAACCAACCTAACCAATGTAATAACGTAACCAACTTAACCTAACCAACCAACCTAACCAAACCAACCTAACCAACCAACCAACCTAACCAACCAACCTAACCAACCAACCAACCTAACCAACCAACCTAATCAACCAAACAAAGCTATCTAACCAACCAACCTAACTAACCAACCAACCTAACCAACGTAAACTATCTAACCTAACCAACCAACGTAACTAACCTAACCAACCAACCTAAGCTATCTAACCTAACCAACCAACCTAACCTAACCTAACCAACCAACCCAACCTAACCTAACCAACCAACGTAACCAACCAACCTAACCAACCAACCTAAGCAATCTAACCTAACCAACCAACCTAACCAACCAACCTAACCAACCAACCTAACCAACCAACTTAAGCTATCTAACCTAACCAAGCAACCTAACCAACCAACCTAACCAAGGAACCTAACGAACCAACCTAACCAACGTAAGCTATCTAACCTAACCAACCAACCTAACCAATGTAACCAAACTAACCAACCAAAGCAACCAACCTAAGCAACCTAACCTAACCAACCAACCTAAGCTATCTAACCTAACCAACCAACCTAAGCTATCTAACCTATCCAACCAACCTAAGCAACCTAACCCAACCAACCTAACCTAACCAACCAACCTAACCTAACCAACCTAACCAACCTAACCAATTAACCTAACCAACCAACCTAACCAACGTACCAACCTAAGCAATGTAACCAAACCTAATGTAACCTGAGCAACCTAACGTGAGCAACCTAACCTGAGCAACCTAACTGACCTAACCTAACCAACCAACCTAACCAACCAACCTAACCTAACCAACCAACCTAACCTGAGCAACCTAACCTGAGCAACCTAACCTGAGCAACCTAACCGACCTAACCTAACCAACCAACCTAACCAACCAACCTAACCTAACCAACCAACCTAACCTGAGCAACCTAACCTGAGCAACCTAACCTGAGCAACCTAACCTGAGCAACCTAACCAGAGCAACCTAACCTGAGCAACCTAACCGACCTAACCTAACCGACCTAACCTAACCAACCAACCTAACCAACCAACCTAACCTGAGCAACCTAACCTGAGCAACCTAACCTGAGCAACCTAACCTGAGCAACCTAACCTGAGCAACCTAACCTGAGCAACCTAACCTAACCAACCAACCTAACCAACCAACCTAACCTAACCAACCAACCAACCTAACCAACCAACCAAACCAACCAACCTAACCTAACCAACCAACCTAACCAACCAACCTAACCTAACCAACCAACCTAACCTAACCAACCAACCTAACCTCAGCAACCTAACGTGAGCAACCTAACCGACCTAACCTAACCTAACCATCCAACCTAACCAACCAACCTAACCTAACCAACCAACCTAACCTGAGCAACCTAACCTGAGCAACCTAACCTGAGCAACCTAACCTGAGCAACCTAACCTGAGCAACCTAACCTGAGCAACCTAACCTGAGCAACCTAACCTAACCAACCAACCTAACCAACCAACCTATCCTAACCAACCAACCAACCTAACCAACCAACCTAACCAACCAACCTAACCTAACCAACCAACCTAACCTAACCAACCAACCTAACCTGAGCAACCTAACCTGAGCAACCTAACCTGAGCAACCTAACCTGAGCAACCAAACCTGAGCAACCTAACCTGAGCAACCTAACCTGAGCAACCTAACCAACCAACCTAACCTAACCAACCAACCTAACCAACCAACTAACCTAACCAACCAACCTAACCAACCAACCTAACCTAACCAAACAACCTAACCAACCAACCTAACCAACCTAATTATGTTATTATATTATTATTATTATTATATTATTATTATTATATTATTATTATTATATATTATATTATTATATTATTATTATTATTATATATTATATTATTATATTATTATTATTATTATTATATATTATATTATATTATTATTATTATTATTATATATTATATTATTATTATACAACCTTATTATATTATCAACTCCCTTCTTATTATCTGACACGAACCTTCGGTTCGTGTCAGAGTCCATGAGTGTCCGTGTGCGTGTCCGTGTGAGTGTCCGTGTCCGTGTATCCAAGGGGTTTTGGGTCCAGGAAGCTATTTGTGTCGACCCAAATTGCCTCCCTTCTCCCCACCTGAAATCCAGGTGGATTGAAAGACCTGCCCGAGGTCAGTGGATCCAGGTATCCGTCCGTGGCCCCCCGGACTTCAACCCTTCCCCACATTCCAAGGAGTCGGTCAATCAATCTTCGGCTATCCAGAGAATCTATCGAAACTGATGCTCCTACAGGAGGGGACACACAGAGAAATCTGTGCCCTGTACTTGCAACCGTTCCGACAGGCTCGAACGCAGATCTATCCGGATTAGGAACTTGTTCTATCCGACTAGGCCACGCTGGAGTTGCCTTCTGAATCAAATTTGGCACTTGTATTTATATCTCATAGCAAGGTTAGTTAGTGTCTATTTATCAACAGTTGCAATGATTGATATGTGAAGTTGTTAATTTGTGTTGACAGTTAGAAATACCTGACAGCTTTGTTTGATATGGTTGCAGTCCCGTGAGGCAGTGTTATGGATGAATATTGGAGAATTTAGGCTAACTGACATGTGTGTGTGTGTGTGTACTCACCTAGTTGTACTCACCTAGTTGTGTTTGCGGGGGTTGAGCTCTGGCTCTTTGGTCCCGCCTCTCAACCGTCAATCAACAGGTATACAGATTCCTGAGCCTATTGGACTCTATCATATCTACACTTGAAACTGTGTATGGAGTCAGCCTCCACCACATCACCTCCTAATGCATTCCATTTGTCAACCACTCTGACACTAAACAAGTTCTTTCAAATATCTCTGTGGCTCATTTGGACACTCAGTTTCCACCTGTGTCCCCTGTGTCCCCTGTGTCAACCGACTGTCTCACCACTCGGCTGTTAAAGGCTTTGTCTCAGGTTAGTGTGGGTCACCCAGGTGTGGGAGGAGACACAGGTGTGGGTGTTGGTGCAAGTGTGGGAGACCATGTAGGTGTGGAGGACCACAGATACTAGGGGGGGGGGGGGAAATGACGATGATGTGTGAGATGACGGGTGTGGCATGTGATATTGGTACATATGAGAAATATGTGGTTTTTATGTGGAAATATTGTTTAGAAATATGTGGTTTTGGGGGGTGAGTGAGAGTGAGTGAACTGTGAGGGTGAGAGTGAGTGAACTGTGAGGATGAGAGTGAGTGACTGTGAGAGAGGGTGAGTGAGAGTGATTGGACTGTAAGAGAGGGTGAGTGAGAGTGAATGGACTGTGAGAAGGGTGAGTGAGTGGGTGGAGGTTGGTGTGAAATGTCAGCAGGTGAGAGGGTCCAGAGTAGTTTCCCCTCACCCCCTCCCCTTCCCCCTCATCCACCTACACTTTCATCCTCATCCACCTGCCTCTTCACTCCAGGACCCCCCCCCCCCACACATATGCCCTTTCCTCATAACTCCTCATCTGCCATCTGAGGCCAGTGGCACTCACCTCCCCCCCCCCCTACATCTGAGTGCCTCACACACACTTGTATGCCGCTAGCAGGTGTGTGTGTGACGTGTGTATGAAGCCCTCATGTATGCTGCCCTCACGTCTATGCTTCCCATATGAGTATGCTGCACAGGCACATGTGCAGTCTGCGAGCCTGTCACCCACGCTCCTATGCCTCATGACACTCGTGAGGTACACATACACACACACTCATATTTGGCCAACACACTCATGCCGCCCACATACTCATGCCGCCCACGTACTCATGCCGCCCATGGACTCATAGCACCGCCAAACCCATGAGTGTTCATCAATAAACACTCGGGCGTAATAGACGCATTCCAGCACATATGTACGCCCGCACATACGTACACCCGCACGTACGTACGTCCGCACATATGTACGCCCACACGTACACACTGGGAAGCATACACGAACCGCCCTCTCAGACCACCTCGGTAGTTATATAAGTATTTGCGATGGTCCGAAAGCATATTACGGTTTCAGTGATAGCCTACTGACAAACAGGGAAATGAACCTTTGTCCTAAACAGAAATTATTCTCAAGTTATACATTTATTGTAATATAAATCCAGACGGGACACCACGAGCGAAGCTCTCGTCATGTAAGTACATTTAGGTAGTTACGCACACACACACATATATGTAAACAAAACACATAGCCTGCTATACAGGAATTGTAGGTTTATATCTACAGATGACTGGAAGGAAGAGAGACCACGTGGTTTAAGCTGTATATATGTTGTTGTTGAGTTAGGGGCGACGACGATCGTGGGATCGGATGCGCCCCGGCGTACCCGTGAAGGGTGAATCGCAGAAAAGCCAGAAGAGGCGAAACGCCAAGCCAAAACGCGAAACGAGTGGCGCCAAGCACTAGAAACTAATATGCCACACGGCAAAGCTACGCACAAAGGGAGAGGCAGAAGCACATAATAGAACAGGGCAAACAAACAGCCAGAAGGGCACACAGCACGTCATAGAGCAAACACACAAGAAATCAGAGCACAAACTTGCCCGGGAACTTGGCCCGCGGGAATCTTACATTGAACGCCTCCCAGAGCACCCATTGCCAAGGGTCTCGTCCATCCACAGGTGACGCCATAACATCTGGAACCGGGGCAACAAACACCTGCAAACTGGGGACCCAGATGGTAGTACTCATGAGGCGAGAAGTCGCCACTCGCCCCCACAGGAAGGGAACTTGCCCCCCACGAAAGCACTCCGGTCCGTCAGACAGCAGTAACTCGGCAATCTTCGACCAGTGACCCGGTGGCATCACAGACGCCGGCAACACGTCCCCTAGGGCCCCAACGCGCACCCGCACCACAGGGGTACCCGTGGCCCCGGGCACACCACCAGACGACAGCAGGGAACCCGGACGGCGCGCATCCTTCCGTAACGTCACCACCAGGCCACGCCCAGCACCAGAGTCCACACCATCCCTGGCAGCGGGAGCCACCACCCCCCACTGTGGAGAGTCCCCCGGCGGAGAAAGAACCGAAGGCACGTCCGAGACACAGGCACCAGCACCGGCAGGCACATGGACCTCCGCCACCACGAACCGCGGAGACATCGACGCATCCGTATCCACACTGTCAACATCTGAAGCCCCACAGTCACTGAAGTCACCAACGTCGGCCCAGGAAGAAGACGAACGCCGGGAACGTTTGGGCACCGGCCGGATATCGTCCGAGCCGGTAAGTGACCCAGAAACACGGGTACCACGAGCCGAAGGAACCGATGCCAGGACGGCAGCAGCCTCTACCACAGGGGGAACCGGACCACACACAGCAGGAGGCTCCGCAGTCACCCCAGCACCCAGCACATCCGGGACCCGAGTCACGGACACAGGGCCAGGCGCAGCATCAGAAGACGAGGGAGAAGACAGTGACGTCACACAGGGAGCTCCAGGGAGGGCCACGGGAGCAGCTGGGACAGCGACAGGATCAGGCAGACCAACCGACGGTACCTCAAGAACCGGAGGAGGGACGGCAACAACCGGAGGAGGGACGGCAACAACCGGAGGAGGGACGGCAACAACCGGAGGAGGGACGGCAACAACCGGAGGAGGGACGGCAACAACCGGAGGAGGGACGGCAACACCCGGAGGAGGGACGGCAACAACCGGAGGAGGGACGGCAACAACCGGAGGAGGGACGGCAACAACCGGAGGAGGGACGGCAACAACCGGACGAACGGCAGGCGCAGCCGGGGAAGCTGCAGCAGCAGACGGGACGCGCACCACCTCATCAACATCACCGGGGATAGTGGGCTCCTGAGCTACCGTGCAGTGAGGACGTGTCGCCTGCTGCTCCGGTGGTTTGAGTCGGTTCTCACTACGTGTAGAGAGCTATGGGGAAGGCTCAGCGCAAGAGGGAATGGAAGCAGCTTTCGGACGAGGAAGGACGGGGGACCGATGTGCAGCAGGCCCCAAAGAAAACTGCTATCGAGGCTTTACCACTTGCTTCTAC